>NC_092207.1:57030926-57108299 GCF_043381705.1 Parasteatoda tepidariorum | reverse complement strand
GGGGTTGAACGCTCAATTTTCCCCTACTAACATCTGAGAATACTGCATTAAATAAAATAACCACGATAAAGTTTCCTTCATATAATTTATTCTATTTTATGTTGAGACGTCCCCTATTTAAAATAAAGTGTGGCATAATTAGATCGAAAAGTATCATATATTCTCCCATATTTCAATGTTTTGGATATCAAAGCATTAAAGACTCATTTTCGAAAAAAATGAAAGATGAAGAAAAAAAAGGTTTACGGAGGGAGAAAAAACATTCAATCCGTTTAAAGCTTAGTTCTTATTAAAAAGATAAAGAAAAAAATTCCTTAATGAGAGGTTTTAACGTACTTCATTAAAAATGAGGTATGAACCCTACTTCTAAAATCGAACTTAATGGAAATAATACTAAAACCAACACTCATTAACTCAAACGCAAAATAGAAAGAAAAAAAAAATTATCGCTAAAAAAATAAGTTTTCCCCTGAATACCATAGTTAACAGTTAATCGTTACAGAAGAATAAAAAAATTAAAAATTTGGAGGGGAGAAAAAAAAAAAGCATAATCAAAGAACGCTAACGTTGGAGGGGAAAAAAATTCTTCGCCAAAAGATTTACTTCAAGAATCTACAACGTCTGATCAGGAAGGTGGAGGAGAGTTGAGAGGTAAAAAAAAAATTATCGTCTGCTTTTCGCATTTCGATAGTGGCGCGCTTTTACTACCAACAATGAAAACAAGAGGGGAAAAAAAAGGTGGAAAAAATTATCAAAGTAGTAATTAATTACTTGGGCGCCATAAAACTCACGTTGGGGTGTTATCACAGTTAACAAAGTAAATGATAAGAAGGCTAGGCCTTAGGTACAAACATAATGAGTTGTAATCGCTGGCCACTTAACGTAAAATTCTTTTCTTAACGCGGAGTTTAAAATATGTAAAGCGGAGAGTTATTTTTTTTTCTTGCTCTTCAAGTAATTGCCAGCTTAAGGAAAAAGGAAAATACTTTAGGGAAAAAAAATTAGTTCGAAGGAAAAAATTTTTGAATAGAAGAAAAAAGTTGCAGAATAATTAATTGAGGAGAATGCATATCGGAGAAAGGCACATTTATACCTCCGAGGCAGAAAAAATAATAACATATTTTTTTATGAATGTATACATTCGATATTTACATTTAAAAAAAGTGTTTTTGAATCAGAAAATAGGTAAGGGTAAAGGGGTAAAGGAAAAAAGAAAATCGAACAGCTTGGTTACCGCCATTTTTTTTTCCTTTACCCTTTAGCGCTAGTCATTAATTTAAGAAATCTTTTCATTATTTTTCTTCCGCTGCTTTTCAACTTTGAAAAAAAGATTTTTCTTAAATCAAACCTGATTTAGGTAAACATAGAAAAATGTGATCGTTTTTTTTTCTTTCTTTTTTTCTTTCCCTATTGGCGGGTTTCTGAAGATCGTTTTTAATCGCTTTCAAAACAACAATTTTGTTCGAAGGTAATTTTTCTCGCTTGATAAGGGTTTTGAATTATGAGGGTGAGCTCAAAAATGAGGGGTATCAATTTTTTTTTTTATAATTTATTGGTAGAGATTACCAATAAAAACAACCGTTAAGTTTACCACCTGAAGTAGTATTTATTATCATGGAGTCTTTAATGGACGTCTAGGAGGATGAGGTGGAAAACTTGAAAAAGTCGATTTGTTCTTTCGATTTTCGATAAGCCATTGTGTCGCGATATCCGGTAAACCAAGGTTCGAAAGTTTGGCATACGTTATTCTGATAAATGGTTCCAAACGTGCAAAAACGCTAAAAAATGAGTTTTTATTATCTAAAACGAACGCTTTTATAATATAAAAAAGGAAAATGTCCCTTTGAAAGTAAAAATAAAATAGTTTTAGATTTATTTAAGCCACTTTACCTTTAATGTTGAAGCACTGAAATACATTTTGCTTCCAATTCTTTACAATTCGCTGACTAGAATATAGGTAAATAAATTATTAAAGTGAATCTCCTCAAATTTTCAATTTACTAACGAAAAATCTTATAGTTTTTTTTTAATTGCATTAAATTTTTCACGTTGAATTAGTAATCAGTTCAATTATTTGATTCGAATCTAGACTCAACAGCTTCAACAAAATTTTATAAGGTAATTGAAAGAATATAGGTAAACAAATTATTAAAGTGAATCTCCTCAAATTTGCAATTTACTAACTAAAGATCTTATAGTTTTTTTAAAATTAAATTAAATCTTTTACTTTAAATCAGGAATCAGTTCAATTATTTGATTCGAATCTAGACTCAACAGCTTCAACAAAAATTGATGTAATTTGTATTACATTGATTAGAATCTCAGCTCAATAAATTCGAATGAACTGTTTCTATTCTGATCAATGGACTCGCTTATAAACTCTATAAAAGTTTGAATAATGTAATCAAATTTGAATATACTGATTCGCATCTTGAATTGACATATTTAATTGAAATAAGACTATTTGAATCACTGGATTATTCGTATCTTCAGATTTGATTCAATTTCTAAATGATTTTACCGATTTCATTTAAATCAACGGATCTGGATCGAATATGAATTCCCCGTCAGGGGAAATCATAATACTTTTAAACAGTTTTTTAATAATTATTAATAAAAATGCTTTATATTTGATAGAAATGAATTGTGATACAAAAACATGTTTTCAAAATGTTTTTAAGTAAAACATTAATTATTTTTTACACTGCCTGTACACTGACACAAGGGTAGAACTGCCCTGATGCACATTCACAGATTAAAATGACAGTTAGCATAATAATTCAAATCAACAGATTAGAATTACTAATTCATATTTCTTTATTAAATGGATTAACATTTAACCCAATAAAACCAATAATCCTGAATTCATTTTAAAAGTTTGAATCTTTAAGTTATTACCAACCCAGGATTCAGTTCTTTTATAGACCACTCATGTAAAAATATTCATTTCAGTAACAAAATCATTTTTCTAAAGTAAGATACTCAAGAGAATAAATTTTATTAATTACTCATTCATAAACAGAAGGTATTTGCATAATACTTTATGGAACAATAATGTTTATAAATGCCAAAATGATCTGATTTTTATAAAATGGTAATATTTAAGAACGCAATGCAAAAGAGTTAAGAAAATATATACTTATATATACTAAAATCTAAACATATGTGATAGTCCAATAAGGGAAGTATTCTTAAATAGTTTTTAGTCAGCTACCTGCGAAATCCAAATAAATTGATTAAAAAATAAATAAACAAACACTTTAAGATACGATCATAGTTTGATAAGCTAATTACTCTAAGTCAGTCGCTCAATATGAGACAAAATTTTTAACTACGAGAAAAAATTCTGGTAGAATTATTGTACTCTATTGTAATGACATCTCTGGTTAAAAAAAATATTCTGATTAATAGAACCGAAATATACGGTATCTATTCCTTTCATACGGTAACGGCTTCCCGGAAATTATGGTTTTCAAAATTATAGTTCTTATTACCACACATTTAGTGAAAAATATAAAACTGAAATATTATATAGTTTAATATTATAGATATTGCCAATATTATAGTTCAAACTTATATATATATATATAACAAAATAAATAAATGCAAGGAAACACGAAGAAAGTTAAGGAAAACAATAAGTTTCATTTATTGCGCATAAGCTGCAAGTAAACAAAACTCATTAGATGAGTTCAAAATGAGGATAAAACAAAGGAAAATTATAAACAAATGAAAAAAAGGGGGAATTAGTAATAAAAAATAACAAACAACTGATTTAAAAAGAAAAAAAAGAAGGAAAAAAAGGATGATTTTTTTTTTTAAAAAAACCGGAAAATAAAAGATATAATCTTTTCATCAGCCCACACGATTATATCCGCAAAAAAGAGTGCTTTCTGATATTGTATCAATATAACCAAAGCAAATTATATTAATACAATAGTGTGAGGAGCACTCAAAAAAATTCATTTACAAAAATTACAACAAACAAAATAGAACACAATAAGTAAAGAATAACACGTAAAAACAGAAAATAAAATAAAATGAAAAGAAAAAACAGTATAAAACATTTGTTTGGTAATACTGCTTTGGCTATATTGATACAATATCAGAATGCACTCTTTTTTGCGGATATAATCGTGTGAGCTGATGAAAAGATGATATCTTTTATTTTCCGGTTTTTTTAAAAGAATTCCATCCTTTTTTTTTCTTTCTAATCAGTTGTTTGCTATATTTTTTCATTATTATATTATTATACCCCCTTTTTCATTCGTCTATAATTTTCCTTTGTTTTATCTTTATTTTGAACTTTTATATATATATATATACTTCAATTGTTGAAAACTATTCTGAGTAATAGTAAAACTGTAAGCTATGGGGGGGGGCTAGTTTCTGAAATTGTTCAAATTTAAAATTTTGAAATTCACGGATGTATCATCTCTGGAAAAAGGAAATTTCTTGATTCCCTGAAAATTTCTGATTAAGTGGTAAACATGGAGGGCAATTCCATCAAGTTATTTCAACATTAGAAAATCTTCATTAAGTCGAAAATGGAAATGAAATATCCCTGTATACTATTGCAGGCCACTTAAAAGGCATGCTCCTAGACAAAATATTGTAGAAAAATCGCGGACATTGGATTCACAAAAAAACATTGGATTCACACATATAAGTAACTTAAATAAAAAAAAAAATTTTTGCTATTAGAATTTTTTTTTTTTATTTTGCGTTCCGGAAAGAAACTTTGCCCGTTACAAAAAGAAAAAGAAAAAAAAAAAGAAAAAGAGAAAAAAAACTTCTTAAGACATTTAAACTTAAAGCAAGATGTTCCATACAATAATTCAAATTCATTTAACAGATAAAAGTTAAATTCTTCTGATTGGTGTAATTAACGTTCACATGGAGAGCAAAGTTTATGACGAAGTGTCATACATTTAACTTATACACATATTTTCATTTGTTTTCTAAAATTGACCTTCCTAAAACCAAATTTTTATCATTTGTATCATTAAAACTCTAAAAATATTTAAATATTTAAAACTTTGTTTCAACAGGGGGTGTGATGAATTTTTTTGAAGAAATATAAATAGAAAATTAAAAGGAATTCCATAATGAATCTCACTTCGCTGTGCATGCAAAGATTAATTTGGTAGTAGTTTGCAAAATATCAAGCATGAAAATTTATATTTAAGTCAAAGATATTATCTTAATTAAACTTTTTTGACTCATACCGATTTATCGTAACAATTTTTTCATATAATTTAAAAATACAAGATTCCATAAAATTTTTATAAAAACATGTGAGTCCTTTAACCACTCATCGTTTTATGTACAATAAGAAGCAATATTTGTAAATATTAGTTAAACTTTTTAGCTACTGTTGCAAAAACATTGATAATATTTACAATGAGAAAGTTATATGCCTTAAACGATTCTGGAAGGGATTTAATTTTCGTATCATCAGTAACCAAGTTTAAGTCTCGATTTCGAATTGCGAAAGCTATATGAAACTACGCGTTTTCGTTATTACTTATTTATTTATTCATTTTGTCGATGATCTTAATGTGTATCAAAATGTGGGGGTGGAGTTATCGACCATGCCAACCTTCATCTATCAAAAGGTACCGCGTGATTGACTTAAGTTAGCATCTCTTATATACCAGTGAATTGATGTTTAATTTTCGTAGTGGCAGTTACACCACAATGTGTATCAGCGAAGAACTTTAAATTAAACAATTTTTATTCAATGTAAATTAATTTTTTTGCCCTCAAAACAGCATGTAGCAGGCTTGATTTATAAAAGTTTTGAAACGTAATGAACTAAATCTGACTTAAAACTGAAGCAACCAGTTAAATGTGTCCATGAAAGAATTTGATTTTTCCTCCACCATCCCCTTCCAAAAAAAAAAAGAAATAAAAGAAATATATACTTTTGAAATAAAGTTTTTCGTATTTCAATGATACGAATAAATTAGGCATTATTATTAACCTCTTTATGCTTCTAAACAAAGTAGTTTTTTTAACTCAAAAAATTCCTTGAGATTTGTAGGAGATTCCTCTTATTATTATTATTTATTACCATATAAAAATTATAAAATTATTATCATTTTATTTACTAACAGTTGGATATTTAATGTAGCAATAATAATTATTGCTAGTTTCGTAACACTCATATTATTATTATTAATACGCATTCGATAATATTTTCTTCAAAGTATTTATGTTGAAGCTCATAAATAACAAATGTAGTCGATGCAAGACTTCTCCAATTCTAGCTGATGTTTGCTCAAAGCAACATTTTATGTCCGCATATGCAGTCGAGCTTTTCTAATTGGAACCTCGGTTTCAAAGTTTCTTTGATGACTGAAAGGTAAAAATTTCCCTTCCAAGTTTCCTATTCCCATAATGGTAAAATAAAAATAAAAAATAAATAAAAAAAAACTTGTTTTGACGAAATATTTTTACTTTTCCCTCGATAAAATGAATATATTTCATTTTCATTTATTACTAAAAAAAAGAATTGAATAATACATATACACATTTAATAAAATAAATAAAATTATTCAAAAATGTGCAAACTTTTAAAGGAAGGAGTCTAATGATTGCAGAAAATCAATAAAAATTTAATTTCTATTGGTCCCTCAAGGAGGAGGAGTTCAAGGATGAGGAATTCATTTTTACTTTATTATCTGTCATCAATCCATTGCTATTCATATACATTGACCACTCTTCGTTTCTATTGCTTTATTGAATGTTTGTGAAAGGAAATTCATCCCACGTGGCATTGAAAAAAAATTTTTTTTGATTATTTGATCTTCACAACTATTGCAAATTGGCGTCTGAAAAAAAAAAAAAACATATGAGGTCATTATTAATCTTGGTATTCAAGCTTCTTTTACAACCCTTGTTTAAAGTCATTCTAAAACAACATTTTGAGAGATGAGACCATCTGCGAGTTTTATATAAATATTTTTTTCAAAATGAATAACAAAAGAAGATGAAATATTTTTACTGAAGTAAATTAACAAATTATCTATGAAGGTTCGAAAAAGAAAGAAAATAGAATAAGTGTTCGGAATTCTAAGCAACTTATTGCCAGTGAGTCTACAATATAAAGCAATTTAAAAACATTACTTGCTGTGTACTTAAAAAGTAAACTCTTCTTTTAATTAAACAACAATGGAATCTTCTTTTAAATGAAACTTTCAGGGAAAAAGTGCTCATTTTAATAAAAAATGATTTTTTTTAAATAAAGGTACATAATTTTCTTTAATATTTATTCTAATTCAAATTTTTGATATTTTGAATTTTTCTTTTCTTTTTTCAAGTACGATGCATTGAGGTTTGACTGTGTAAGACTTTATCCTTTACGCTTAATTCCTTTAACTTCAATTTCAAATGATTTTTAAAAAATTCAACTGCTTATTGGCTATTATTATTGTTGTTCCAGCTACAAGTGCAGTTTTTTTAATTATATTTATTGTTTTTTATAACATTTATTGCTTTTTATTGCATTTATTGTTTTTTCATTAAATAAATTATGGATATTGTTTTTTTAAAACAATATTATTCTACGAGATAAAATAGTTATTAATTTTTTTTTAATTTAAAGTGGTTGCTACGTTAGTAATATGCATGCAGTTAAATTTGCAGTTTAACCAAATAACAGCTGTTGGTAGAGACCATCATCATTAAACCATCATTTATCTAACAAAATCTTATATAAAATATGGTTAAAGGAAGCATATTTGCTTCATTGTTGAATACAATAAATTAATTTACACAAAAAACAATTAGAACAAGACATTTTTATCGGATCGCGGTGACTTTCATTTTAAATTAAATCAACTTCAATATGTATTAAGGAGTCCCACTTTATTATTTAGAACTTCTGGAGAGAAAAAAAATATATTATTTAAAATAAAAATAAAAACAATGCTGCAGCGCTTTAACTATATTAAACTGTAAATACATTATTTTTTACATAAGATTTAATTTAATGTATTAGATGTTTTTTTTTATTCTTAACGAACAAAAGGTAAGTAACTTAATGGCTGGCGAAAAAATAGTTGAATAATTTTTTTTCTTCTGTTTTTATTTTATATTTTCTGCCTTCCAGGGATTTTCGAAAAAGAACTCGCTCTAAACACGTCCGTTCATGCCCTTTGGCATTAGGAAAGTTTGAAACCAATGGACCATACTTGGCTTCTTTCAAACTCATGGAAGCGTTCTTATATTCCGTGATTTTTTGCCAGGGTTTTTGGTGAAGTTTTCTTGTTTTATCCACTTCACCGCAAAAGTTTGAGGCGATCAACCGAATGCGGAGAACGGCTTACACCCACGCTTCTCTTGCGTGAATTCTTTACCTTATGAAAAATACTAAAAAAACTGACAAAAATAAACTTAAAAGTTTAAAAGTGTTAATTTAGAATTAAATATTTTTTTCTAATTTTAGATAGCTATTTTTTAAGCGTTATGGTTAACTTTTATTTTCAGATTTTCTTATTTTAAAAGATTGGAGCTTTTTTAGAAAAAATAAACAATTTTGGTGTGGATATCACAGTGAAGATTCGAATTAAAAATTATGAAGATAATAATTATTATATTAATAAAGGAACTATTCTGATTTTTAATCTGAAAAGTTAAATTGGTGTTCATAGTTTTCATAGCTCTTAATTATCAGAGCAATATTTCCTCACATAATTTCGTTCTTTATTTGTTAGTTTTATACACAGAATTTTTTAGGTTTGAAGATGTGATGATAGCTCAATTTTTATTAAATGTCTTAACATTTGCAAAAGGAATAACACCTAAACCTTGTTTGAAGAAAAGATAGACAGAATTTGAGATGATTAGAACAAAAAAAAAACTGAAAGATACTTGCCGGAAGAAAATTAGTCAAGAAAAAACTTGACCATCTCATTCTGTCGAATCAATTAAGATGAAGAATTTAAAAAAGAATAAAATCCAAAATAAATTCGAAGAAAAAATAAACCAAATTTGAGTTGGTAAAATGGCTTAAAAAAGATCTACTGGTACTGCAGACAAAGAAAGAAAGAACATTTTCCTGTAGAAGACTAACCAGGAAAAAAAATTCTTGAGAAGGCCAAAGACCATCCCAGTCTACCGAATTAAAGTAGAATATGCGAAAAGAGTAGAATTTAAAATGCATTCGAAGAAAAGGCAAACCAAATTAGTGATGGTTAGATGGTTTAGAAAAATGTATACTAGTACTGCAGGGAAAAAAAACTTCAGAACATTTGCCGCTGGAAGACTAGCCAGCAAAAACTTAAGAAGGCTAGATTACACTTTTAAAAATAAATGTATTCATATGCAATGAAATATAATTGTAAGAATATCAAATAAGTCCTGGCTTATGAAGGAATGATATTATTTCGTTGATAGTTTTTATATGATTAATATCATCATTAAATTAGTAAAACATATAGAGGCAAAACACTCATGCTCATTACATTATAGTCGTTAAAATAGTAAAACATACAGCTGCAAAACACTAATGCTTATTACATTATAGTCATTAAAATAGTAAAACATATAGCAGCAAACCACTAATACTCATTACATATGAAATGTGGAATCATATGTAATGAAATATAATTGTAAGAATATCACACAAGTCCTGGCTTATGAAGGAATGATTTTATTTCGTTGATAGTTTTTATATGATTAAAATCGCCATTAAAATAGTAAAACATAAAGCAGCAAAGCACTTGTAATATTAAAAAACTAATAAGCATTTTATTTTTATATGGAACATTAAGTTGATAATGTAAAACAGATAAAGAAAGTTACACAAAAAATATTAGATAATAAACGTCTATTTTCTATACTTAGCGAAATGAATGCTTGGAAAAATGCAATAAGTATTACAAATTGTATTTGTTATTCTTGTTCCTTTAGTCATATTAGTTTTAAAATTTTAAAAAATTAAACAGGATGAGTCCCCATTCTGTAGTTATAGCATTTTATATAGATGAGAAAAAGAACGGAAGATAATTAATCAAACGCAATAGGAAGGCTTTATCTAAGTTAAAATAATTCTTATTGAGGTAGAGTAGTAAGAGTCGTTATTTGTTTAATTTATTTTTTATTCATCCAAGTTGTAACCTTTTGATATATTTTAAAAAGTTTAAAAAAAATTCTTTTAGAACAATTGCTTTTTTTATGTGCGTGTCTAAAAGGTTGCTTTTCTGATTGCTTTGATTTTCAATTTTTTCTCTACATTCTTATTGTGGTAAGCATTTGAACGCCTTTTTGAATACTTACTTATACCGATAGTCAATTGTTATAATTTTTTTTAAAAGTAAATATTGACAATTTTAAAAAGAAAATTTAAAAAGAAACATTCTTAAACATGTTATAAAAGTAGGGATTCAAACGAAATAGTTATGAATTTTTTTTTCATTTTCTCAAGAAAATATATTATAAAATGGGCTCTTTTTTCAACTTCTCTCAATACCTAGGATTAAATAGAATATGTGGCCAAAAAAATACTACAATACATTATTTAGATCATTAGTAAATTATCTCTTATGACAAAAGAAATTACTTCCATAGGACAAAAGAAAAAAAAGGAAAACGAAGAAAATATGCACGATTATTAGATACAAAATAAACATTAGATACAAGACTTACCACTACACATTGGGTGTCTAAAAGAGAATTGAACAAAAATGTGACCGAAATCTATCGAATAAATTGTGAGGAAGGTGGGATGATAAACATCAAAACCAGTTTAATTGTCTGATAAAATATGGAGATGGTGATATTTCAATTTTGATAGCATTTTTATTTTCCCCCTCTGAAATATTTAATGAGGACCTCTTAATATGCATGCCTTTTTTATTTAATTTTTAACAAAGTTTCTAAAAATTCCAAAGTCTCTAATAGTGGTGATTGCATCATAAATGTTTTAAATATTGTGAGCTTAAGACTGCAAATATTTTTACTGATAAACATCATTATTCCTTAGATTTTGTTTAAACTACTGTTTTTACATATTTTACCTTAGTGCAAAATAACGTTTAAATTACTACTGATACTGTTATGATGAAATTTTTCTTGTTTGAATTTCTGAAACAGAAAAATTAGAGTTTTAATTTTTTATCAAGTTATTCCTTCAAAATTTAGAAATTATTTTCTTAAAAATTTATCGAAAAATATTCGAAATTCGAACCTTTTCCTCTTAAAAAAGGTTCAATCTTAATGTTCGATTCTGACGAAATGAGAGCCGTTCAAGCAAGGCAATCGCTGCAAAATTGCTAAACAGTAATCACCTTTTAGTACCGGAACTTCCCGACCTCCACTCACCTCCCCACTCCCCAAAACAGCGGGAGACCCCTGAAGGTCTTTTTGTGAATGCACGTCTCACAAAATGCCTCAAAACTGTCAACTTAAAACTTTTAACCGTTTCTCCTCTAAAGCCGGAAAAGGCACCCCAGAAAGCGAAAGCTGTAGCGCTATTAGTAGAATTCGATCTTTTCGAACAAGTTTTCGAAAAACCCCCATGCGTTTCCCTCCTCACCACGATTCGGGATTTGTTATTAGAAAATATCGAAGTCACAAGAGAGAAAAAGGAAGGGAGGGGAGAAGAGGCAGGAAGATTGAGAGAGAACTCAGCTGAAGAAGTTTTCTCTCCGTAACACGAGCTAGTAGTGTTGCCACCATGATTAACAACTAGGCGTCAATAAGGATTCAAATTGTCGTCTGCTTTTCTCTCACTCTTCAATTTTTTTCTCTTTCTTTTATTGGGCGACGATTCGCAAACTTTTAAAGCTTTACCCTTAAGGCATCTTGGGAAGAAGCAGACGAAGAAAGATTCTTTGTGCCATTTTTTTTTCTGCATGTAAATTCTTTTGCAGTCGTTCTTATTTCATTGCTCGGTAAATTTCGACGTGTGCATGTATGTACAGAGCCCGTAACCGTGCGACAGTTAATTTCTTTCTGGACCGAATGTGTGAACGCTTATAAATATTGCTTCTAACCCCACACCGTCTTCACCTGTCAAGTTGTCTTGCCAATAAGTCTCGTCGGTGATTGGTTGATTTGTTCTTCATCGTTCCAAACTCTTCACGCATCCAATTGGGAACTTGTAACTAAGCTTTTTCATTATGATCACAGAGTTTGAGGGACATCACTGCGCTTATTTTTTTGGGGAGGGGGGAAGGGAATTTTTATCTCCCTTTTCCACTTGACATTTAATATTTTACTTCATTCTATTAAAGGAGGGTAATATTAAGACTTTCGGCGAATAGTTCTGAGCTCGTAAGACTTAAATTTTTTCATTGGCTTTTATTAAGATTTTAGATCAGCCAAGACTGCCATAGAAAATACCAAAAAATATTTTTCTTGGAAAAAAAAATTAAATCTATCAAACTGTGCACGTAGCCAATAAATAAAAATTAAATACTAAATACCAAGACTAAAGACATTTATTTGACCTAAAATATCACATATGACTGACCCCCTGAAAATGCTTTCTTTGGATCTAACTAATATCTTAACAACTAATACCTAATTTCTAAATGACAAGAATTTTACATATTGGTAAAAAAAGGCATTTGAAACCAGCAAAATCTCAATGGAAATATAAAAGAACATCAATATAAGTTCAGGTTTTTATGAAATCTTAATATCAAGTCATATTCATATCCGTAAATATTATCCAAATATAGTCCTAATAAGTTTAAATGACTTGTTATAAATTAGCTTCCCGCTTATTAAAATTTATTTTCACAAGGGGCAAAATTATGCAATTTTCCTTTGTAGAACATGCTTTTTGCTTTTGAACAGTGAAACAATTATCAGTAGTCAACAATTATCAGTAGTATCACGTAAGGCAATTACCGAAAAACATGGAAAATACAAAAGATCTTCTAGAGCAAACGTGATGAACAGTTTATGAGCATATACTCGCAAAACAAATCTAGTAACTGACAATTTTATTTTTCCCGATTTAAGATCATTTTTTCAGATTATTACTTCTCCAAAGATTATGCAACATCATTTACTCCGTTCCTGGTACCGGGCTGCACATGCCAGTTATCTACAACTTATTTAGATTGTATTTTAAAACTTGCAACGTGAATGAGCTAGTATATGAAATAATAGTCAGGATGAATTCAATGAATAGATAAAAAGAAATAAACAATTTTAACTGCATTAATATCTCAAATTTGTCTCAGAAGAGCTAAAAATAAGTAATTTGCATTCTCTCGTTGACTAGATAGATCTCTTGTCGACTTGTTCCGGAACTAAAGTTTGCTTGTGTGTATTATGATGATGCGTTCTACAATTACAAGGGGTATTATTATTATCTTAAGGTGCTACAATTTATTTAGATTGTATTTGAAAACTTACAGCATGAATTAGCTGTACGAAATAATAGTCAGAATGAATTCAATAACTAGATAAAATAAATCAAACATTTTAACTGCATTAATATCTCAAATTTGTCTCAGGAGAACTAAAAATAAGTAATTTGCGTTCTTTCATTGTCTAGATAGATCTCTCGCCGACTAGTTCCGGAACTACTGTTTGTTTGTATGTATAATGATGATGAGTTAGCTAGTCAAGATTCTTAAAATACACTGGTCCACAAAATTAAGAGATAGAAGACATTTTCCCAAATATCTCAAAAAATACTGAATATAAATAAATGAAATTTGGTATCGATATAGCTTATTCCATGATAATAAAGTATGAAAAACAAAAATGAAAGTGCCATTCATTGGCAAGACCTATTGTCAATAAATAAAATGCAGTCTGAACTTAAGGATAAAAGATGACAATAAAAGCGAGGCTTGTTCAGTGTGTGCTGCCTCTAGTATGGTGTATGGTCACGCCTGACAGACAGCATGCACAATGAGTATGCATGCTGTTAATAAGAGAGTTAAGGAGGACTTGTGGAAGATCCTCCCATTCTTCCACCAGAGCAATTTTTAACTCCAGAATGGTTCTGGGGGAGGTTGGCGCATCGCAATAGCTCTCCCAAGAGCATCCCAAGCATGTTCAATAGGATTCTAGTCAGGGGATTTGGCTGGCTAATCCATTCGCTGAATATCCTCGTTTTTCAGATACTCATCAACCATGAGAGCCCTATGTGGTAGCACATTGTCGTCCATAAAAATGAACTCTGGGTCAACAGAGCCCCTGAAAATACGCACATAGGGCTCTAGGACCTCCTGCCTGTACCTCTGGGCATTCACGGAACCATTGTCAAACACATGAAGTGGTGTACAGGTATCTTGCATGATCCCTGCCCAAACCATGAGTCCTCCACCAGCATAATGGTCCCTTTCGATAATGTTGCTGGGATGGTATCGGGTTCTAGGTTCCCTCCATATCAATAACCGTCCAGAAATAGCGTCATAGAAATGTGCGAAAATGCTTTCCCTCTCTTAATTTTGTCCACCAGTGTACGTTTCCAGGATGGTTGTAGAAAATTGATCCAAATCCCTTACCACAAGAGTAGAGGCTGAAAATTGTCACAAATCGTAAAAATGAGTAGTTTTTTTTTCTTAAGTTCGAAAGCTGGGAGTGGACAGATTGTTACCTCCTTTAATACATTTATTTTAGCTCAGACTTTTCCATTTGGTACTTGGTGGAGGATTTAGGGTAACTTTTGTACTGAAAAGTTTGACGAGCTCTGATCTAGAACGGCCTTTAAAAGATAGAGCCCTAAAAATGGGGCTATGTGCTTGACTATAGTTGGATGATGTGTGTGTGCAAGTTCTCTGAAAATTGTACTTAAATTCTACTCAATTTATCTTTTAAACTTTCTATGCCAGGAAACTAAGGCTGATATTGAACATATTTTTGGAAGGCAATTTTTCACGACGCACCAATATTCGTAAACTGCATATGGTCGATATGCATGTGGTCAATATATGCATGTGGTCAATATATGCATATGACCAATATAGACTGCATATGCAATAACTGCTTATGGTAAATATATTCTACCTCCAGTGATCGACACCAGATTCTGGAAGGAAAGACTTTATTTAGTGGATGCGTAAAAGCGATTTCCAATTGCATTTTTCTATCCGACAAAACAGCAGGATTCTTGACAATTGTATTCAAGACGTTATTTTAAGTTGCAAGAAAGTCGGTTTAATTATCCCTTACCAGAAACACGCACTTACCTTACACGAACTAAATTTGCTCCCCTAATGTCCATACCCAAACCAAACCTTTCCTTTTAAGATCCATATTCGAACCTAACTCCCTCTTTGAAAATCCATATTCAAACCAAACTTGCTCCTTTAAGATCCTTACACGAACCAATCTCGCTCTTATAAAATCCATACACAAACCAATCACGCTCTTTTAGAACCATATTCTTATCTAACTCATATACTTAATATGCATAGATGAACTAATATAATCTTTTCTAAGATCAATACAACTCCCTCTTTGAAAATCCATATTCAAACCAAACTTGTTCCTTTAAAATCCATACACGAACCAATCTCGCTCTTATAAAATCCATACACAAATCAAACACGCTCTTTCAGAACCATATTCTTATCTAACTCATATACTTAATATGCATAGATGAACTAATATCGCCTTTTCTAAGATCAATACACGAATAAAACTCGAACTTTTAAGATTAGCACTCGAATTAAACTTACTCGATTTTAAAGTCCCTATATGCAAACTAACTAGTCTCGATTTCCTTACGAAATAGATAAACCAAACTCGTACTTTTAAGATTAATGTTGTAATCAAACTCATTCGATAAGATCCCTAGACGAACTAATATCCTTTTTTTTAAAATTAATGCATGAACCAAACTCGTACTTTTAAGATTAATACACAAATCATAATCATTCGATTTTAAAATCCCTAGACGAGCTAATCACGTTTTTTTTTATTAAGATAACACATGAAACAAACTTGTTCTCTTAAGATCAGTATTTGAATCAAACTCTAATGATTTTAAGATCCTTAGATGAATTAATCTCGCTTTTCTTCAGATCAATCCACGAAACAAACTCGTCTCTTAAGATCCATACTCTACCCAACTAATCTCATACAAAAAATTTGTCTTAAAAAATTATTTATATGAAAATATTTACATTTAAAGTTGAGCATGCGTGTTACTTCTCTCACATTTTAAAATACATCTTCATAAGGTGTATTTTTTTATTCTTCATAAGGTGTATTATTTTATTTCATTTTTTATTACGCTTTAGTCAAGAATTCAAGAAGAAAAAAGATGTTGCCAAACTACAAAAACCAAATAAAATGAACAAAATTAATTCTTTAAAAAAGATTTCCGCAAATCAGGAATCCCAAGAACCCGATAAATTTCAATTATTTTATAATTCCTTCTTGTATTGGAGCGAGAGGGGCGTCAAAAACTTGCACTTTCAATTCTCAACTCTGCTCCATACCATCATGAGAATCTCTTTTAATTCTCTTACAGGGCAAACCGCACTTATCACATGCTCACTGATTCTTTCAGCATCCTTCCTACCCCCCCCCCCACTTGTGGGATGGTTAATCACCCTCCCAACCCGTTTTAGCTTGGTAATTAAAATTTTCTTCATTACGCAGTACCGACATCAGTGTGGGAAGAAGGATTAACACTGTCGAAGCCAAAAGTAGTAATTATAGACTCACTCTGCTTTATACCGCCTCAAATAACACTCCCACCAAACGATTTTTAAAGTTGGATATTTATTCTTTTTTCCCTCTTATTCGCACTCCACTAACTTATCGCTTTCTCTTTTTTCACAATTTTTTTTTTTAATCTTTTCAGTGAGCTTGTTCTTTTCGAAAAATCTTTTGCTGCTCTCACAAAGTTTCTTGCTTTGACTTTGGCTTTAAATATCTTTTTTTTCCTCCTCTTTTGGTCACGAGAACGTTAGAGGGGGTTGTAAAAGGGGGAAAGCACTGCTTTTAATTTCGAACTTTCCGACTTCTTAAGTGTGTCAACATCAGATTCGATTTGTTGTATTATGGCGGAAAATAAGTGTCAAGGGGAGACATTAAGCTTTTAGTTTTCAGTAACTCAAGAAGTTTGATTAAAATATGAAACATTTAATTCGTTCGTAACTGTGAATCATAAGCAATAAAGTTTTGGTTCATAAATTGTTTTATACCAGTTGTATTTAATGCTGATAGTATTTATTTAGTTATGGGAGCATTGAACACTTTTATAAAATTATTTGATTTCAGTTTTTTTAGTCCTATATTACACAAATGCGTAATTATGCATGGGTAAACCCAAAGACATACTACATGCAGCAGTTTAATTTACGTTTTCTCTTTTTTTTTTTGAAAAAAAGGAAATGAAAGTTAATGATTTTTTTGTTTTATTACCACTTTTATAACAAGATTATTTGCTGAAAGACTATAAATTACTCCATTAATCGAAATATTAACTTAAATTTGTAGTATTTTAAGAAAATTTATGCAGTGTAAAGTAAGTGACTCAATATCAGGTTTTGTCTGTTGTGTACAATGGTAAATAATTATTGAAACTAAAATTTCAAGATTCTTATAAACTCGTGAAATTCGATTGAAGTTATGAATTACTAACTTTATTTGAAACATCCAATAGCTAATAACAGGATTTTACAAAATTAGCTGTTTAATAGTGGAATTTATATTCATTTTATAAATTGACAATAGCGAATTAAGTCCATCCAAAAAGTAATTACTGAAATCTGCTATTCGATATTCACGTGTTGTTAAACCACATAAAAACATCACTGTTTTAAATAAAATAAAAAAATATGTGAAAATCTGCAGTAATTACTCTAAACTGTGACGGAATCATCGGGAATCGAGTATTAAAATGTGATAACTCAAATTTTTAATTTGATATTCGCGTGTCGTATTAACAATGTCAAGATTTAAAAAAGTAAAAAGAAAGCACATGCAAATTCATTGAAAAAATTACAGGTAAAACAATCGAAATAGAACGTGACTTTAGGAAACAGTTGGCGCAAATCCTGTAACGTGATTGCCGTTTATGGCAACTAGAATTTGATATTTTGATAGCGATTTTCTATACAATGGCTCTATGTTTGGCGACTGCTCCAGCATGCATCAACATTGCCAACTCTTGAAATGTCATTGTACGGCTCTCCTCTAAGCTTCATATTATCGTACTCGATATCAAGAATGAAAACTTATTATTAATAGACTAAACTTTAATTGAAATTTATTATTAATTGAAAAGTTGGAGAGTTGCTATTGAAAGAATTATTTTTAAATGATTTAGGATAGTATGCATTTTGAAAAGATGGAATTAGACAGACCTAATTTATTTAATTAATTGTTAAGAAAACCAAGATTACGCTGCATGAGTGTGAATCTCTCATATGGGTAATTTAAATTTATTATTAATATTTTTTTTAATAAATTCTGTTTGATTGAAAAAGATTTAAAAAACACTCTTTTAAAATTGAAGCATATTAAAAATAATTTTAAGGTTTATATAAAATCCAGAAATTATTCGCGCAAAATTATATTATTTTAAAAATCATTTAAATTTATATTATTATAATGCAATTTAATATTGATGCAATTCAATAATAATCATTCAAATATTAACAGCATTGAAATAATAATTATAGACAGCAATGTATTATTATTTTATTTTAAATAAATTAAACTTTTTGATCAATATATCAAACTTATTATAAAGATTTGATTAGAAAAATTGAAATACCATTTAATGTTCTATATTATTCTCTGAGAGGTCTGAGTATTTGAATAGTTCGAAGCGAACAACACAATTTATTAATCCATTTTTTGTGTAATTAAATAAAGTAATTTAGACAAGTGAAAAAAATAAAAGAGCCGAAGTTTGAGTCCCTTAAAATTGAAACAAGGATTTTATTTTAAAATTTTAAATACTATATTGCTGGAAAACAAAACGTACAAATAGCCTAAATATTTAAAAATTAAATTTAAGAAATTAAAAAATTTACATAAATTAAAATTAAACTGAAGCAAATACACAAACTTCATTGTAACTTTTACTTTGGAAAAATCTCAAATCTTGTAAAGTTTTCTACAAGATGGATATTATTAAAATCAATGAATGGAGACTAATTTTTGCAAAGATTTATAAACTCAAACAATGAGGCTGTGGTATAGTTTTGTAAATATTAAAAAATTAAATCACGAAAACTTTATATTTTCCATATTGTGTAGGGATTAAAAAATACCTGGTACTGTATGCTAAAAAGAAAAAAAAACGCAATTTATGCTAGTAAAACTAAAGTATATGGTATTTAAACCGTTCATATGGTAATTTTTCCACTCATATGGTCTAAATATGCTGTAAATTCTGGTTATTAAAATTATAGTTCTTATTATTACACATTTAGTAAAAATTACAGAACTGAAAAATTAGTTTAACCGAATAAAGGGGTTTTATGTCCTACTCTAAAGCATCATGATAAAATTACAAACATTTTCCAAATTTAAAAAATTTTTTCAAATGTTAAAAAAACCATATTTTATTGTTAATGTAACCATAATCATTACCAAAGAGCTTCAGTCAAAATTACAGAGCTTTTTGATGTTCCCATGGTGTCAGAAACGCTATAAATTTACTACATTTTGGTAGTTTTGATCATAATTCTTTTTTTATCTTTCCTTTTTTCTTTTTTTCCCTCTTTTTACTAAATATTGCTCCGTTTTCCTTATTATTCTTTCAATAAGCGTCGTTGAACAGCCGACGCAATTTTGGCCTTACAACTACTAATGTTCAATTCCGTAGACTTATAGTTTTGAACCAATCCAGAAGACAAGGAAACTCCTGGATCATTACCAGAGGTATGATTTGTTATGAGAACATGGATGGCTTTGAGACTCGACAGATTTAACGTACATCAGTCAATATTTAGTACGCGGGGAGTCTTCGTCCGGCGAGGATCGAACCCACGACCTCCTGCACATGGGCCCAGTACCCTACCAACCAGGCTATCCCGGCCCCTCGTTTTCATTACAAATAAAAAGCACTCAGGCAGAAGTTGGTCTGAATAGAATCTAAGAGTTATTAATAACTGACATTACGAAAAATCTTTAGAACAAAAGCCTTGGAGAGATATCCAAACTCTAGGCTGTTTTGGAAGATTATGACGTCACTTAAACCAAATGTTTCGTCACTTAAAACAATGTTTCTTAAAACAATGTTCGTAATGTGATATTTTTATAAGTTTTATGAGTTTGTATGAGTCAAGTCTCACAACACACAAGTTTGCTTTAGCCATAACTATTCGATACAGGTTTTTTCATCGTTAGCCATGGTCCACTTAGGTAATTAAAAAAATGGCGCAAGATATCAATATAAAGAAAAGCCACAACTTTGAGAAAATAAATAATATTTGTGGTCTAATTTTTTAATGTTTGAAAAGTTGCTACAACGATAGTTTATCTAAGCTCATAAAATTTACAATAATTAGAATTACTCTTTTATTTTAATGATTATCATCAAAAAGGAAAAGTCTCGGAAAATTAGTAATTTTTAAAAGAATTTAACATTTTTGTTAAAAATATTAAAGTTATTTTCCTGTTCTAAAGCGCAGATAATTCTTCACGCATTACAGCAATTTGAAAATAAAATTGTAGCTTTCCTTCAAATTTAAAAGTTTAGGATGAAATTACGGTAAAAGTACCGGCACTGGAGTGCCGGTATTTTGTACTGGAATATGCTAAAAAAAATTTGATATATCATTATTTTTATAGTAATAATTACCGTAAAATCATTGAATCACTTTATATAAATATTACTTTTAAATTACTGAATAATATTTTACGGTAAAAATATATTTTATGGATGGAGCACCCAAAGTGCCGGTGCTTTTTACTTTTTTTTAATCCATATAATTTTTTTCACAGTGCTTAGCGAGGAGAAAACTTCAAAAAGCACTCTTTATAAAAACTGCTGATGTTAAAAAGGAAATCATTAAACAGATATCGTTAATCATAAAACAATCATTAAAATAGATAATTAAAAAACAAGATATTAAAAAAATGGTATTAAAAAAAGCAATTATCATGAAGAGTGCTTATTATTTGGAACAATATCAGTGTGCAAATAAAAAAGCATATTCCATTATTACCGAACGGACTAAAGTGACGCAAGCGAAGTACTACATCTACTTTATCATCACATCAACAACACGTTCCACTATCATATTTTCTTTCATATTTTTTTCGCAACAGCTTCTGTAATATGACCACTGACTGGCCGGTTCTTTTTCCAATCGTTCTTTTTTTATCATCTCCTACCCTTGTCATTCAGCTTTGATTGGCAAGGGTATTGAAGCTGACACCGCCATCTGGTCTACACACACACCAGTGCACACTTGCACTACTCCAACACATCTCCCATCCCTCCTAAACCTCCATCCCTTGACTCGGGATCTTATATCTACACAAATTTGCTCTTGCTCTTCTTTCATCCTCATCTCTGGCTCTGTGTGTTCTTTCACCCCCACCCTTTCGCTACCCTCTACATTTCCGAAGTAAGTGGAAGCTTTCACAATTTCTTCCATTGAATGTTCGATACTATCGTAGGTGTCATCTATGCCGGTCAACCCTTATCTAAAAAGCACATTTTGTGGTATTAGGATGAGGAACTTTGCTCTAAAATAGGCGCTAAAATTCGATACTCTAGTGACTTATTTTCAATTTCATATTGGAACTTCAATGATATTTTATATTTTTTTAATTATTATTTTGATATATTTATGAAATTAAACTTTAAACTTTAAAAAAATTATTGTTTTTGTGATTAAGGGTTATATTTTTATTACTTGATCGGATATTATTTAATATGTTTTTAGGGCAAGTTTAAGGATTGAAAAAAGTAAAAATTTCGTAGAAAACTTAGAAATCTATACATTTTTATTATTAAAATGGATTTATCAATATCATTATTAACATAGATTTATATTGTTAGTTTGAAGCATACTATACTTGTAACTTCATTAAAAATTTCATTCGTTTTAAAAATATGAAAGTTAATAATAATATCTAATAATTAATAATAAAATTATAACAAATAATTATAATTAATAATAAAATTAAAACAAATAACAAATAATAATGATAACTAATAAAATTAAAACAAATAACAAATAATAATAATTAATACTAAAATTAAAGTAATTAAACAAGTTAATAATAATTAATAATAATGAAATGACAATAGGCTTTTCTTGCCCTGTTTTTTATCATTTTTTCTCAAGGCTACTGTGGTTTTTCTAGTTTTGCTTCTCACCTTTATGTTTACATTTTTCGATGGCAACTTTACATTTTGCATTTTAAATCAACTTTGCTTCTTCATATTCACGCCTGTCAAGTCTTGAAAATGGGCGTCATTTTTGAGTGCTTGGAACATGTTGATTGTTATTTCCAATTTGTATATTTTTGAATCGAATGAAGTTTATAATCAAGTAATATCTTACAACTTCAGTTTCTGGGGAATATTTTATTAGCGTACTATACTTCGCTACTATGAAAATACACTAGATCTAGTCTTTATTCCACTAATCGTGTGACATCACTTAAATATTTTTTAAATTGAAAAAATTATCTCCCAAACTATCCTCTTCGTGCCAGTTGTCACATAGGACATCAAGTTTCTTTTTCTAGGAACACCAGTCCTGATCCAGTCCTCTTGCCTCCTTCCATTCATTTAATTTTGCTTTGCACAGGTCATGATGCAAGTATATTTGCCAAGTAAGTCTCGGTTTTCCCCTTTCGCGTTTTTCATAGGATACCCAAGTCAGTGCGATGTTAGCAAGGCTATCAATATAAAAAAAATTGAAAAGAAAATAAGTAGTAAAACCTAGACTCTGGAAACATGATGGCGTTGCGGTTATTTTTAAGAAAAGTATCGGACATTCTCTTACTATGTGTCTCTATAAACTGAAATAGTGGAAGCTGAGCGAGCACTAATAAAATAAAGTTTAAATCATCTATTATGCTTTGGTAAAATTGTGATAAATTCTCAACATCATAGGTTAAATGATGCTATATGTATAGTTTCTTCTCATTCTTTTAATTAATTTCTAACTTATATTATAGTAAATCAAATAGTATTAAGTCCCAATAGATTATACAACAAATAACAACTACAAGAAAACGTATCTGTAGTATGGTGATATTAGAATACTTATCCACTTTAGAGGGTGGTAAAGAACCTATTGTTGAAGTACCTATACTCGACACTTTTATTGATGCATAATATGTTCTCATTGCCACCACCTATAACGGCAATAACAGTTGTATTTAATATATTTTGTCTAAAGTAAGAACTCCCCTAGCCATTAGTTTGGACCCGTGGGGGTGCCTATAGTAACAAGGATAACTATTTTAAGTAGGGTTGTGGGGTCGGCGAAAAAAAGGAAATATTTTTCTTTGTTCTATTATGTTAGCCCTCGAGGGAAGAGAAGTTACCCTCCCTGTAATGCATTGTTCCTATTATCAAAGCAGCAGACGTCCTTAGAGTTTGCGGCGGGGGGAGTTGGTACCGCAGACAAACTATACAATATTTAGTTGAACATCACTGGTGTCAGTAATATACTGGATATTTTTTACATCATTTGAAATAAGTACCGATTCACCAAAAATGATTATAAACTATTAGTGCTGTTACTAATTATTTTCGAGAATAACAATTGATTAATTTTGATAATAGGTACTAAGGTCATGAATACAATAAGTAAAGGAAACTGTAAAAACCCCTTGCTGCGAATAGGACCAGATCCACTTGGGACCGGCTTGACCTTTAACAGGCTGTGGTGCCTTGAAAAAAGAAAAATAGGTACAAAAATGAATAAAAATAAATTTCGTGTTAAAAAGCTAAATAAATGGAGAAAAGGTACTTAATCATATATTAATTTGATTAATTAATTCTGGTAATAGGTACAAAAGGCTTAAATATATTATACAAGTGGGAAACTTGAAGAGTCTGGCTGCGAATTGGACTAGATAGCGAAATCAAAATGGGGCGGCCTTGACTTTTAAGAGGCTGTTAGTGCCTTGAAGGAAAAAGAAAAATAGCTACTAAATGCAATAAATAAAATAAATTTTGCGTTAAAAAGCTAAATTAAGGGAGGAAAGAAAATATTTATTCGTAAGTGAGAATCGTAAAAAATAGTCATTTTGTTATTAACGTCAATGATGCTATTAATTAATTTTGATAATCGATACTACAGTTATTTATTCAGTTTGTGTTTTTAATGTGTACTAAATATACGAATATTAGTACCGAAATACCTACTACAACTAGTGCAGAAATAAGTTTCTCACGTCCCAACGAACCAGATAAGTTACCGAGGAAACTGTTGATTTTGCTAATTTCTGATTATAACGGCTATAATTGAACTCGAATACTAGCTTTATGCAAAGTGATACAAGGTTTCTCAAGACCGAACGAAAGGGATAAGTTCCCGAAGAAATTGCTGATTTCGCTAATTTTTGATTATATCAACTATAATTAACCTCGAATACTAGCATTATGCCAAATGATACTGAATATAGCAATCTTTATTTTGATGGGAATACTGAAATATATACTATAAGTAGTGTAGAAATAGGTAGGTTTCTCAAGACCCTACCAAAGTGATAGGTACCGGAAGAAACTGTTGATTATGCTAATTTTCGAGTATCGACTATTATCGATTAACCTCAAATAATAGCATTATGCCAAATGATACCGAATATAATTATCTTCATTTTGATTAAAATAGTAAAATAGCTACTATAAGTTGAGCAGAAATAGGTTTCTCACTGCCCTTTGGTATGTATTGTAAGTTATCATTTTTCACTTATTAGTTTGATAATCTGAGGTAACTTATTGATTGTAATAAACAAATATGTAGCCAATTGAGATTCAGTTTTTATGTCTTAAGTACTTAATATGTATCTGTATGCGCTTGATTTCTCTAATTTGATGATAATGAATTGTAAGTTTTGACTATTTCATATCAATTCAAGTATACACAGTTGCAAATTTAAAAAAAAGAAAAGAAAAAAAGGCATTCCTATGAAGAGAGCCTGTTTACATCTAAGTGCCCGCTAAATGGAAGCCCCCAACGCGAGCCTGTATCCACGTCGCCAACTCATGAAGCGACGTTACACCGCCTTCTTTTTTATTGCTTTCTTAAATCGAGGGAAATGAGAAGAAAAAAAACATATTGAATAAAAACTGATGTTTCGTTTCACTTAAAATTAGAGAGTGGCATCATGTTTCAATATTACTTTTTATTCGCATTTAAAGAAATTGATGAAAGAATCAGATCCGTGGAACCGGTGACAAGGGGTTTTTAACCCCCTCATATTTCATGAATAAAGAAACACAGCCCCTTCTAATATTACAATTTTTCACTCAATATTTGAGTAATTAAATTTACAATAAAAAAAATATTTTTGTGTATGAATATTAAAAAAAATGTCTCTATTAGCTTTAACATTTACTTGTTGTGAAAACTACTACAAAATCATCCCTTATTCATCCCCCTTCGGAAGAGAAGTGTGCGGCCTTGCTGCTGACCGATAGAGAAAATTCTTGGTTTAAAACGTCATAGAGAACGGAATAAAAGATGTGAAACAGAATAGGAAAAAAAATATCGTTAACTGAGAAATAAATAATTTCTTTTATTAATTTTATTTTAATTTAAATCAATACGAATCATGGTGTTAAAATTGCAAGTTCGTATTTTTGATTGCCATTTTGTAAGGTTCGGATAATTGGGAACCCCAGTATATGCAGTCATGGATCATTATTTAAATCCTTTATAGCAATGATCTTTGCTTAACCTACAACGGAGTATAGTTGTTATCAGGTAGTATTAAAATACCGTGAAACTGACTTAAAAATAAATCTTTGAAGTTACTTTCTAAAATACTCTTTCGAAGTTGTAGTAGATAAGTTACCACATTCCTTAAAAATAAGTTCTAAACTCGACATTATTAATGTTCCAAGTATTTCATTATTTTACGCAATTTTAATGGTTTTAGTTACTTCTTCATTTCGTTTCGTTCCATCAAACTCCTTGTCCCGGATTCTAGAACAAAATTAAACCTAACCAACTAATACTCTTATCTCATTATTGCAATAAGCGTTAACAAGCCAGTCATATAAGCAGTTAAGAAACAGCAAAACCCGGCTTTAATTTTGCGGCTTATTCCGACACACTTCGGCCTCTCCCTTCGAAAACCACTTCTGTACCCGGGCAGTGTCGGAAGGAAATATCGGGGGATGAGGTTGGGGGATCAGAGAACACCCTTTGCCGCTTTTCGAAATACTAATAACAAAAAAGGGCAGACTTGTGTGGGTGTAGGGGTAGAGTTGGGGCAAAAGGGACGGAAGGGAAGAATGCATCTCTTTGTGCCCCACCATCCATCAAGCCCAGTAATTAGCATCCAAATTGGCCCTGGGAACGGCATTTTTCTTTCCTGCACAACGATTTGGGGCTTCCCATTATTGCGCCCTAGCCCTGCCCTTAAATTTGGTGATCCGGCCGCCCTTGCCCCCCTCAAGTCCCAAGATTAATGCCAGTTGCCTCAGTGACGAGGGGGCATATTGTTGAGAGGAGAGAGTTTCGTATGAAGGAGTAATTAATGTTGAGTATCTTCTTAGTGGAGAATTTTTTCCCTTTTTTTTTCTCCTCTTTCTAGTCTCTAGAATCATTCGTCTCTTTAAGGGGGAAATCGTCGCCGCTGCACTCTTTTTACGGTAAATAAAGCTCACTGAAGTTAAATTCGGTTTCGGTTTGGCGATCTCTGACTATGTCTGTCTTTCAAGAGTGAGATTTTGGCGACATTTTATATTAGAAAAAGATGCTAGAAACGTGGAATTAATCTTGGAGATGCTTTGATTGCTGAGTGTTATAATTTATGGAGATTAGTTATAAAATACAGTTTCTGATATAGATGCTGGGTGTTGTATTTGTTCTTTTTAGTTTTAATTATCACTTGCGTGGTAAATTTTGCCACTTCTTACTTGACACTAAAGGGTCGTGGGCGTGGGGCAATGATAAATTTACTGCACATATTTTTAGAATGTATGTAATAACGTGCTATTTCTAAAATATGAGCTAAATCAAAAGTTTATTCTCAAATTTAAGGTTACATTGTTTGAAAGTAGAACGCTTTTCAACGAACAACTGTATCGTGTTTAAAACAAACTAATTTCCCAACAGAATACTCTCGAATAGTATTTATTTCGTTCCAAAAATAAATATAAAGCAAATTTGAAAAATATGTTTTTTTTTTAATAGAGCACTTATAAATTTGTTTTCTTATTTTTAATTTTAAAATTTTGTTTTTAATAAAATATGATTTATCGACATCATTTTATGTGATAAATTATTTTGTAGAAGTGTTTTCAAGGTAGTGTAAAATTTAATGAATAATTTAAATTTATTTCGAATATGGAAATTTAGATTTTAAATTAGGTTTTGGTTTAGGTCTTACCATTAAATACTTTAAAATTACAGTACAGCATTGTGAAATCGAAATAGGATGTTACACTTATGCAATGAAATTTCATCTTCTTCTTTTGTATCTCTACAGCCTGTTGCAGGCCAAAGCTGTCTCTAAAAGGTTCTTCTATCGAGAGTTAACCGTTGTCACAGTTCATGTATGTTCATGTTCACCTCAGTTACATGTAACGCTTTCTCAACTGTATCACGCCACCTGGTGCTTGGTGTACCTCCTTTCCTTTTCCCTTCACATTTTTGAAACATCACTATCGAAATATCAATAGTGCAATCATTACTTAAGACTTAATGGAGAATCTATAAAGCACAATAAGTTTTCATTGTTTTTCCAATTTAAGTACTTTGAAATGTTTGTGAAAGATGCAGCTGGTTTTAACACGAGGAAAATAATTCGAACAAAAGAGTAAATGGGCGATAAGGTCAATTAAAAAATTTCATTAAGTCATAAATAAATAAAATTACGAAGAATGTATGCTTTGTGAATTATATAAAATTAGAATTTTAAAATTTTAGGAAGAATCTTTTTTAAGAATAGAGGGAAGAAAATCCTTACAGAAAGTAATTTTTTTAAAAACAATTTATATACTTTGTGTGAGTAACTTATAGAATAAGCCAGTGTTTCCCAAAGTGCTGTGCGCGTACCCCCATTGGGTACGGGAACAACTTTGCGGGGGTACGCGTTCTTACACGAAATATCTTGCAACAAACGAAAATTTCAAAAATTTTCATGTAAAAGGAAATCCAGCCATGAGAATTTACGATTACGTATTTTTCTTTTGGCTATTTTTGCAGAGTTAACAGTCAATAATTAGTGGTGCCAACAGTCAGTTGTGATTTTTAACTTTTGTGCGATTTTTTTAACAGTAAAGGTTTTTAATAAATTCTACTTATTTTGATTTTTTTTTTAAATATAATTTTTATCCCTAACATAGAATTTTTTTACCAAAATGTAAGAATTTTTTACCGAGAACTTTGTACCAAAAATGAAAAGTAAACATATTTTCAAAAAAATACATTCATTTTTTTATCAGTTGTATACAGCGTTACGAAAAATTTAGAAAGGGTACACAAAATTCATAAGTTTGGGAAACACTGGAATAAACTATGAACTATATTTTATACAATATATTATATGAACCATATTTAATATGTATTTAAGATTGACTCATTGTATCCTTACAGCAGTGAATTTTCCATTTTTGTCTCTAGTACAAGAAGGAAAAGGTTTAAAGAAAGATGATGAAGATGATTTAAAGAAAAAACACTCAACAATTTAGTGTTCTTATTATATATTTTTTCATTCTGTCATTTTATAAGCTCTCTTAAACAGAAAATATAACCACTGATAATCATAGTAATTATGTAGTAGTTAAAAGCAAAAACAATTATGCGTATTCATTCTTCTGTCAATGTAACTCTCTGACTGAAATGGGATACCAATCTCCTTTTTATTCATATTTTTTCTGACGCTCTATTTGCGAGCAAAAATTTATTTTGGTATGTAATTATTAAAAACAGTCTAATAGTTGCAACTAAAAGATCTGTTAGATTATCGGAATTATATTTGTACTAAAATATTAAACCCAAAAAACAGCAATTTAAAAAGATGTCATTCAGATTCAAACATTAATCAGTGATTGATTTTGTAAATTAAAGAAACTTCAATGATGAATAACTGTTTCTTTTAAATCTGAATAACTGCTAATAAGTGGAAATTTGAAAATTATTGTTTGGAAGTGAGTCGTGTGTTTGTAAGATTATACACTGAAATAAATTTAAGAACAAGTAAGATAAAGATTAAAATATTTAAATCAAAAAGAAAGAACCAAAAAAGGAAAGAGAGAAAAACTTCTAAGCATTACATCGAAAAACTTTTTCATTTTAGGTTTTCAGAATCTCCATTTTTCCAAAATGGCAATTTTTCAAGAATTATTTTTGAAACGCTAGTACTAACTTTTATGTTGTGACTTTAAAAAAAATATGCTACTTCCAATTAGGTCATACTTCTAAATAATCGAGTCCAAATTGTCATTTCTAACTCATAAATGTACATGTAAGCATAACTAAACCGAATTTTCATCTTGCGTTCTTTTTGAAAAAATGACACAAGTTTGACAAGTAAAAAATGAAATAAAGACAAATAAATATTACACTTTTATCAGAAAGTTGATTGAGTTCAACACAGCTCCAAGAAAAACACAACAGCCACCCGCAAGATTAACCCAAAAAGAAAAATCTGGATTCGAAATGTGGGAAAATGAAAAGAGGAAAAAAAGGACAGAAAACTGAATAGCGCCGAGGCGTCCTTTTAGTTATACGTGTCGATTTGTGATTGGGCCAATTTTGGTCGTCAACGCTAATAGGCTTCAAATCCAGAGATCCGTAAGTTTCCGACAACTATGAACACTTTGTTTGTGGTATTTAGTTGTTTTCGTGCTGCTTCCGTTAAGAAAAGTTTTTATGTTGTTGTTATGAATGTCTCATCACATTTTCTAAGCTTCTTTTTGCTCCACAAATTACCTTTTTTTTTCTTTTGCTTTGAAAGAAAGTGCAGCAGACTTCTAGTACTTTGTGGATCATCATTTATGAGAGGAATATTGAGCTGATAATTTGGAAGGACATTAAAAATTGGTTAAAAACTTATAACAAATGTCTTGCATTTTGAAAAAAAAAACAATTGTTTGTATCTGTAGGCTATTATTATTTAAATGATAATATGTATAACATTTAAATAGTCACGTTTTCTCGTAAATGAGAAACACAACTTGAAATGAAATGGTTTTCAAAATGTAATGTAAAAAAAAAAAGATTTGTTTTGATCAAATTTGAAATTAAATGAAACTATATTGTATGTTTATGCGTTTAAAAACCTTATATATAAATCTTTAAAATTTTTGCAATCTTTCATATATTTACCGTGTTTCTGGCTTTTATAAAATACCAAAAATCTCGGTAATTTCTACGGAATCTCTTTGGTAATCATTTTGGTAAAATTAGAAATAAAATATGGTTTTATAAAGTGCCATAGAGCTTGATAAATGCGGTTAAATTTAGTAATTTTTATGATGATACCTATTATTGTATATTTGCTTTATTTTAATTCAAAAATAGCATTTTCAAGTGAGAAAAATAACACTCCAATTAATATATCTGTTAATTGGAGTATCAATAAATGATCAATTTTACAGCATGCATCTAAACTTGAAGAAGGGATAACGATTTGCAAAATTCCCCAATTAAAGAGAATTACAAATTGATGCAAAATTTTTCTACAATCTATATAAATAAAGGGCTTGAAATTAAATAAAAATAAGCCCCATTTCTTACATCGACTTTTCGTTAACGTTGTTTCCAGATAAACATTCCCCAATTTTCCAGAATTTCCACTGAAAAACAACACAGTTCACTGATGCATATCTTTTCTGACTCAGAAATCATGGTGTTTTTAGTAAAAACTCTCTTCTCAAACTTTTGAAAATGTGGCTTATCATTATATTGCTCAAAGTAATTCATTTCTTTGTCGATATAAATTGCAATTTTATCTCATAGTTAAATTATGTATGAATAAAATGCAAACACAGTTCCAGTGGTGAACATAGACTAAAGTGCGCCCCTGCAAGTGCGCCCAATCTCAGAGTTAACATAAAATTTTTAAACTTAAACTGCTGTTTGTAGAAAATGCAACACCATGAAAGAATCATCAGAACCAAATGAAATTTAATGCAGAAACGACTTGTACTGATACAAATAAATGATGAAATTTTCAAAACAAAAGAAACAAATTAAGCGTCCGAAATCAGTATTTGGTGCAGCCACCACGCGCTGCAATAAGTGCTGCTATACGACGTGGCATGGAGTCAAACAGATGTTGAATATCTGCTTGAGGAAGAGAATTCCATATCGCTTGTATGCGCAACCAAAGTTCGTCTTTGGAAACTGCAGGACGCGGATCACGAGTGAGACGCCGACCAACCATATCCCACACGTGCTCAATAGGCGACATATCCGGCGAATAAGCAGGCCAAGGAAGAAGTTGCATGCGTTGTGCTGAACAGAAGTCTCTAACAGTCCGCGCAACATGTGGGCGTGCATTATCCTGCTGAAAGATAGCTCCAGGGATGCCTTGAAGGAAAGGAACGACTTCGGGCTGTAGCACTTCACGGACGTATCTGTTGCTATTGAGATTACCCTCAATTCGTATCAAATTGGATCGTCCATGATACGAAATCGCACCCCAGACCATAACTCCGGGTGTTCGACCACTATGTCGTTCAATAATACACTCAGGAAGGCAGCGTTGACCGGCATAACGTCTAACACGAACACGGCCATCATGGGTCCACAAATTGAAGCGTGATTCATCTGAAAAGACAACTTGGTGCCAATCAGCTCGCCAGTCTCTGTGCTCAAGAGCCCACTGCCGACGCAGCCGTCGATGATCCGCCGTGAGGGGAATCCTGTATAATGGCACCCTTGCACGCAATCCACGGCGCAGCAGACGACGACGAATTGACGAAGCCGACAATTGTACACCTGTAGCAGTAGACCAATGTGCTGCCAGCTGCCTGGAGGAAGCTGTGCGATCATTCACCGCCATGCGGAGCAGGTGTCGATCATCGCGCTCTGACGTCACCTTCTGTCGTCCAGTGCCTGTTTTTCGAGTTGTTCGGTGCTCGTCGGTCCACTGCTTCCAAACTCGCATCACTGTGGAACTGTTCCGCTGCATACGAGCTGCTATTGCGCGATAGGAAAATCCTCCTTCTCGAAGGCCGATTATCCTCCCTCGTTCAAACTCCGTAAGTTGCTTGAATTTCTTATTCTTCCGTCGTGGAGGCATACTCAGGTCTCACTAAACGTTTGCCACTAACAAATAATCATAGACTATTTTCAACGTCCCGCTACAGCACTTTACTTATACGCTTTCAGCATCAATTCAGAGGGCGCTGCGCGCGCCACGCACGCGCGATGGCTCTGAAACTTTATTAATTTGCATAATATCCTATAATTGACATTTGCTGCGAATTTCATTTGATTCTGATGATTCCTTCATGGTGTTGCATTTTCTACAAACAGCAGTTTATATTGTGTAACAAAACATTATGAAGAGTAATTCGGTATTCATAATCATTGTTTCTCTTCAATTCATATTAATTTATATAGAAATATTTAAGTTATTTCCCTTTTAATTAATAGTGAAAATCGTAATTGTGACGGAAAGATCAAATTAGTAAAGATAATAATTTGAAACATTGCATAAACTTACCGACTTACCACACTGAAATGAAATTTATCTTAATAATACGAGAAAATAGCTCTCTGTCGTACAATAATTATATGCAAAGTTTAGTTAAGGATTATTATTTTTTTAAAGTTATTAAAAAAATATCTTATAAATGAAAAAAAAAATTTTTCTCTGTAATTTATAGTGTTATTTTTCTGGAGAGTGCACCCTTAAACCTCATGTGCATCCCCCCATGACCATGGGGGCTTCGAGAGTTTAATTTACACTGCTGTGCAATTCTTCAATAGTCCTATTCTTTTGTGGTTATTTTGCCATAAATAATATGTATCAAGGAAACAATATAAATATAGAATTAACCATTTTTTATTATATTATATGCACAATATTAAACATTATATAGAACATTAAATAAAACATTATCTATCACCATTCATTATAAATAAGGTGATGTAAATTTGATAATAAGGTATTATAATAATTTTCATATTTAATAAATAACTAAAATGTTTCAATTTACAGTTTTCAAGAGAAAAAAAAACATCTAAAAAATTTCTTGCACAATATTTTACGATACAATATTTTTTTATAAAACTAGCCAGAATGTTTTTTAGAATAATTACTATTAGTAGAACACAAAAAGAAAAATAAATAGAAAAAACTCCTAACTTTCAACTCATCAACAAAAAATTCACAACTAGGTTACCGATTTTGAGAAGAATTTGAAGCAAAAACCTTTTTTCGAAAAAGTATTCGATAGGCTTAACTATTTCACAAAACACAAACAAAATTAACGATTTTTCTTGTTCGTCAAGTAATATATATTAAGTCAATCACATCACCCTCATGGCCCTCCACGAAAACTTACAACTTCTTTAAACATCAGCCATTACTGTGCCTTCACCCGCTAATACGATTAACACGACTATGGACAAGCCTTAACATGTTGCCACTTTAAAAGAACTAAAAGCATCTAAAAACAAAATGTAGAGAGGTAACACACGCAGTGCCTTAAAAAGAGTAGGGGGTGGCGGTAACTTAAATTAATTTCAATCCCTCTTGGCCTTCCAGCTGAAATGGCCCATCCAGTATCTCATGGAAGCCATTAACCATGAGTTAAATTCGGTAAAAAGGAACTTTTAGGTACCGCTTAAAGTCAATTTTCACTCGGCTTTATCCGATTAAGGACTAGAAAAGTTCCGAAGGGCACTCTAAAGTTTACAGAGGAGTTTTTGGACCTCAGCCTTGGTCATTAATCTCAATGAAGAACTTTTGAAAAGGAATGTTTCTATTGTTCTGTAATTGGAATGTTTTTGAAATATCTCGAAAGTTATAAGTATTGCGTTGTTATAATTCTTAAAAAAATGTTATTATATGTTATGAAATACGTTGTATTATTTTATGGATTAAATTAAACTTGACCTGAATAAAGAATTTTCTTAAGAGAATCTTTCTACTGTTCCATAATTTAAATACTTTTGCAACCTCTGAAAGATATCTGCTTCATTCTTCAGTCATATATTTTAAAAAAATTGTAATTTTATGTTATGAAAAACGTTGTAATATTTCATGGATTGAAGTGAACTTAACCTCAATTAAAAATTTTCAATCTTTCTACTTTTCTACAGTTTAAGTATTTTTGAAATATTTGGAAGATATATACTTTATTCTGTTGGCATAGTTTTCAAAAAAAGTGCAATTTCAAGTTATGAAAAACGGTATGATATTTTATGGGTTAAATTAAACTTACAAATATACAATAAGAAGTTTCGATTGTTTAATAATTTTGATGTTTTTGAAATCTTTAAAAGGTATGTGTATCGTTGCATGGTCATAATTCTTAAAAACATCTTATTTTATGTTATGAAATTTTTATTTTATTTTATACGGAATAAATTAAACCTAATCTGAGTAATGAGGGAATCTTTATATTGTGCCATAATTTAAAAACAATTTTTTATTTCTTGAATCTCGGAAAACTATATACTTTGTTCAGTGATTATAGATATTAAAAATGTCTAATTTAAAATTATGAAAAACGTTATAATATTTTATGGGTGAAATTAAACTTAACACCAATGAGGAAATCTTCCTAAAAACTATTATTTTATGTTATGAAAAACACTTTTATATTATCTGTTTGAATGTAAGAAAGGAAAATATTTCTGAAATCAGTTTTAATTTTGATAAAAATTTATAATTGTTATCAATTGAATTTTTGAAGTGATAGCTAAAGTGCTATAAGAATCTTTAAAATTCTAGATATCTGCAATTTGTAAGAAAATTTCTCTATCTCATTGTTCACAACTGGTGTATATTTAAGTTTAAGGTATATTTTTCATTATAAAACTGACAAAAATGATATTAAGTTTTTACAAGCTAGGATAATAAGAATGGTACTAAATGCTTTTTGGAAAAGTATTATTTTTGTCAATTTTTTGTAAAAACGTATTTAACGCATGTAAAGAGCTGAAACCGTCTTTTTCGAAAGAATTATAAGGCTTTAGAGGAAGAATCATTGTTGTTAATTCTTCAGAAATTTCAACAATTATTTTTAAAAATAGTAATTTGGGAAGGATTTTTTTGCAAGAACAACGAATCAGGGTGTTAATTCTGAATACTGTAAAAGTGTTTTTCTGCCAATACGCTGCCCTTTAGGAAAAAGAAACATTACTTTTATCCGCGCACAGAGTTCTTATAGTCATATCATCTATTTACATTAAAAGATCGTAAGACACGCCAACTCCGACACTGTTTTGGGTTTTCAAATTACGTTACATATTGTCTTGCTGCGCAAAAATTATAACGCTTAGAAATTTGAAATTACATAGTTGTGTCAAAAAGTGTACAGGAATTACGATGGAATAAAAAAATTAACTTTTGCTTACTTTCTTGGGAAGTATTAACAGTTAAGGTTTTAAAAATTACTATTCGGGTCACTCTATAAGTCGCATAAATACAACTACCGAGTTACAATTTGGCACGCTGAAAGAGTCACAATTGTTTATGAACTTAATATGGAGCTTATTTCAAAATTACAATTTTTCCAAAGTTATTCCAATTTTAAGTGCTTTTTTTTGCAAAATGTTTTACTTTTTTCCTGCTTTACGTTACATGTTGCTTTGCTGCTCAAAATCTATAATTTAAAATTATTAATAACTTGAAACTGGAAATTGAGAAGACGTATGGGAAAAATATAGCAAAAAGTAAAAAGTTCATTAAGTAAAGAGTTCATTTTCTCGAACTTAGTTCGAGAGAGCCAGAGGATAGAGCGTTCACCTTCCAATGACGTGAACCGAGTTCGAATCCAACGGAAGGCTGGTCGATACGAGTTCTGCACCCAGTTTGCACCGACACAATGTTGACGTAAAATATCCTCAGTGGTAGACAGATCATGGGTTAAAATCCCCTTGCCATTAGGCTAATCGTAGGAGGTTTTCATGATTTTCCTCTCCATGTAACACAAATCCGGATAAGTGCCATCAAAAAGTCCTCCACGAAGGCAAATTTCTCCCAATATTCGATTCAGGAATTCCTTTGTCTTCTGCATCGGATTCAAAATTACAAGACTTCAAAGTTGAACATTGGAAGTCTTAAACCCAAAATTGGGTGGGCTGTTGAACGATGGTTATAAAATAAAATAAAATTCGTTCGAGAATTGTTGAACTTGCAATAAAAGAAAACATTTGATAGGTAATTACTGGCAAGTATAGAGTTGAAATTTGACATGATGAGAAGGCTATTTTGTATTATAATTTTAAACGAGATTTTATCTTTCTTCGAAATTCCAATTTTTTGAACGTTATTGCAAATTTAACTGATTTTAAACTATTTTTTCAGATTTTTTGCTTAAAATATGGACTATGTATCCAAGGTCGAAGGAATATTTTTTTCTCTAACGAGATCTTTATTTTATAACTTTGGCACTCGAGTAGATGCCAATCAAAAGTAAGAAAGGAGGGAGATTAGAAAGAAGAGAAGCTATTAGTACTGAGTGATAAAAAATTAAAAAATCCAATGTGAAGTTACTTATTGAAACAAAAAACACTTTTTTATTTACTTTAAAGCACCTTAAATATAAATTTAGTGAACATATTCTGCATAAATTAGCTAAGACCAATTGCGAAGATTTAATAGTCACAAGTTTTGTTGAATATCGAACTCCGTAGTGTTATTTACAACTAAAATCGTAGATAATAGAAACTATCAACTAAAAATGACGCAAAATCTGAGAATCGTTTTGTATTCTTAAATATTGTGTATGTGCAGAGAAATTTTTATAGTATCCAAAAACAAAAGAAAATTTACTCAAGACATTTCAAATTATTTAAAACTAATAACTCTATATTACACAAAAAAAATTTCTTTGAAAGTCAAGCTGAAGTTTTGCTTGCTCCTTGAAATCATAGAATTCAAAATCCAGTAGGGCTAAATTACCCAATAGTCGAAAAGTGTTTTTTTCCCCTACATAAACTGTTTCTGCAGAGAAACACTTTTACAGGATTATGAGAACAGATACAACACATTGGTTTAAAGCCATATTTCTCATTAATTATAATTAAGCGACATGTGCGCTATTTTATACTAAAATAAATTTCTTTTAAAATTGAATTCAGTTGTATTGTTTAATTCTGAAGTTACAGCATTTAGAAACTAATATCACTGATGGAAAAAAAAAATTTTTTTTTACGATAACCAGTTTGCTTCATCTAAATTAAAAAGTTCTCTGTTAAATAATCCCAATTTTTTACTTTATTTTATTCGCACAGGATTGGTTTCATAAATTTATTTCTTGATTCCTTTGGGATGGTATAATAATCTAACCATTTTGTTAGGTTACCATAAATCATCTGCAATATTTGTTCTTTAAATTCACATTTAATTTTTGGTTACTATAAAAAAGAGTTAATGCTTTTTTTTCGCTGAAAAAATCATTTAGTAACAGGGGGAAAAGATAATTCCTAATAATATTACAGAATTAATTTTATACTCTGAAATACTATTCTTAAAATATTACTCAAAACAAGTGCATTTAGATTGGATATGTTGACTGTACATAACTTTATGTAAATATTAAGTATAACAAAAGTAAATACAATAAATTTATTGTTTAATTATAGTAAAAAGGGTTATAAGTTCAATCACCGACTTATATATATTTATTACAAAATGTTATGTTATATTGCAATCAAATATGTATGTAATGTATCAATGTATATCAAAGGAATACTTTGCAATAACGAAATAATAATCAAAATCAAAAACATAATGAAAAAGAATGATAAATAAGCATTTTCAGATAAATGCATTTAAATTGAGGATAAATAAATATTTTACGTATCTACAATATTTTTAGAGCTTTTACTTATTTAATGCTGATAACAACCAAAGTAACCTGGATTTTCATGTGAGAAAACTGGACTGCACCAAATGATTTATCTGTTCAAAGAGAAGGCAATAGTCACTCTTTATTTTAATCGCATTTCTGTGTATTTAAATAAGAGCTTAATACCGCTAGGTAAGACGAAATTCAAAACTCGTTGTTTCTCCTTTAGTAGAGTGTTCTTGCAGGGAAACACTTTTACAGAAAGTTACAAAGCAAAAAACAGGTTAGGCGACAAATACTTCATACAATTTGCTTCATACAAGACAGATTGCGTTTTTTCTTATATTAACTAATAATGCTGATTTTTATGTAAACATAAAATGTTGAAATTTATGACCTTAATGAAATATTTTTAAGAAAAACTATTCAAAATTTGGAAACTGGTCATCGAGGCGATTGATCAATATATATATATATATATATATGAGGCAAAAAAGAATAAAAGAAGAGAGAAACAAACTAAGAAGATACTAATAAGTTTTAATTATTCAATCATTAGCTGCAAGTAGTACATAGGACCCATAAAATAAGTTAAAAATACAAAGAAAGCAAGGTAAATATATGTACCTTTTAAATAGAATAAGAAGAATTATTAATTATTAGAAATATTAAAACTTTAAAAATAGAAAAATAAATTCGAAGGAGATAAAAGTCACTTCCTATTTGAACTGTTTTGATGATATTATGTCTCGTCAGTGACAAGAATTAGTTCGCATTAATTTCTTATTATTATGCCGCATATTCTGTATTCCCAAGTTTAAATTGTCTTTCAAATACTACTGAAGATTTTTTAAATTCAGATAGTTGTTCATTTCATTACAATTACTAATAAAATAACGTTACATAAAATTATAATCAATTTGGTAATTTATTAACAAAATGTCCGTTGCTTTTTTTTATATAAATTTTCGAATTAAAAAGAAACCTTTACTGTTAGAATTTTCACTTTGAAATTACGGTAAAATAACCGGCAGCACACTCTTCGTCCAATTAACCATAAAGCTTATAGTTAGGAACATTTTTTTACCTTTACGGTTTTGAAACCGTTTACAAATGGTACTGTTAAAACTATGCATTTTTGTAATCATTTACGATTAGCATAGTTTCCAAATCATAAAAATGATGCTCAAGCGGACATTGGAGTTCCATGGGTGCTGTGTCATGATTGTTTTGTATTCCTATAGTTTAGGGTCATAGTTTGAAGAGTGTAGGACTCTGGGAACTCTTCGTGTATTGAAGGAATGATAGAACTATTGTGTTATCAGTAGGACTGGGCGATACACGAAATTTTATATCGCGATGCATCGTCAGTTTTGCATCGCGATATAGCGATGTATCGCGATATAGTATTTTTGAAACTCATTTACTTGTAAGGCGCAGAAAGTCGGATTTCTATCAAAACTTCATACTCAGATTGATTTAAATCAATTTATGAATTTGTTGTATATGTTTTGCTTACGAAAGATATTAATGTTATATTTTCTAAAAATGATCGCGCAAATAACGAAATATTTCTTAGTTTAAAAATAAATAATAAAAAAATAAATAAAATTGAAATTTATCAATACATTTACCTAACAATATAGAAAGAAAATTTAAAGAATAAGTTCGTTAAAAATTATTTGTATGCTTAAAACAAAGTGCTAAATAAATTAAACAAAAAAAAGAAAAAAGCACTTTTAAAACAACACTATTTTCTATCATTATTATTTCACATAAATAATTAAGTTAAATTGAATAATTACCGTATTCGGAACGCGAAAAAACAAAGTAAGGTTTAATTTCTTGAAAATAAAAACAAAAGAATTATGATATTCGATAATATATTTAACTGAATATATTGAAAGAAAATTAAAAAACACGATTATACTCTTTAATAAAATGAAGTGCTAAATGATTAAAAAAAAAAGGAAGAAGAAGTCGCAAACCTTACTAATTTTTTTGAATAAACAAAGTTAATTGACTTATGTCCAAATCCAAGAGAGGAAAAACAAGTTTTGTTATAACTTTATTTTATAAACACAGAAGCAACTAAAGATTTATAAATTTAAAATCAGTAATAAAAACCCATTAAATTATTAGAAGTTTTATCCAAAAAATTTTTAATAAATTAAAATTAAGTAAATAATAGCCTAACAAATTTAATTACTTTGTAATTTAATTCCTTATGGGCACCTTAAATTAGATTTCTGATTGTAATAAATTCAACAATGTAAAAAATTACTTAAACATATGATATCAAAATTAATTTTCACACTTAAAAATAAAATAAAAAGTCTTGTTTCAAAAAAAATAATTTACCTAATTAATTAAGAAACACTTCTTTATATATTCTTTTCAATAATAGATTACGTTCAGAACAAGGTAACGACGGCGATCACAAAGTCAGTCCCACTGAAAATAATCTACAAGAAACGATATCAAGCCGCGACAAAGTAGAAAAAAAAACTAAGCGATGCGGAAACGAACATGCGAGATCACGATATATGTTCTCAAAACTGATTCTGATTCTACCGCTCACCACAACGGAACGTAAGACATCCTTGCGTGTCTTGTATCGCTATATCGTATATCGTTCATCTTCTTTACTCGACGACTTAAATCAGATTTCTGATGCATCGCCTGGAACGAAAGTCGCTGTATCGGCCTGCCGATACAGGCGCTAAATCGATATGTCACGATATATCGATTCACAGCCCAGTCCTAGTTATCAGCGCTGTGATTTTAACTCCTATTCAACCGGTCATGAGATTGACCGGTTAGCCAAGCTACAGCATGTACCAAACCTCACGGAACAAAATGGTTTTAAAAGATGGGCCTAGTCACGGCGAATAGAATTCTGGTTGTTTGACCGTATTAGGAAAGAGCAATCAATAAATGTTTTTGAAATGTTGTTGACCATTTCCATTTTATATATATCATGTTTATCATGGTTATTTGATATTTTTTGGTTGAATAAACTAAATTAACAATTATATAAATTGCTATTTAACCATTTTTTCCTAGAAATTTCTAACAGTGTTTAAGGGGAAACCTGACCGGAGCCTTCTACGTAAAAGAAAGAACTAGGTAATAAATTTTGCATATTTATGCCATTTTCTTAGATAATAAAAAATTCCTAATAAGTAAATAACTGAGTTGATAACAGAATTGTTTTAAGAAAAAGATTATGGAATTTCTTAAAGTTATTTTTACAAGTATTTTTTGTATTTTCTTCTTTTTACCAAAGTGTTAAACAAAATTAATAACTGTATGATAACTAGAAATTCCATATAGTCTTCCAAATAGCATAAATCCCACAAAGTCTTTTCGTGGTAAAGAAAATGGTATCTCTTATTTTTACTTTATTTTCCTTCAAAGTTCTTTCATTTTCTCAAAACCTTTTGTCAGGCCAATACAGCAAGAAGTCAAAATCCGAATACAGGGTGTACGTCCACAACAGTTCACTTCTGTATCTTCTCATACTTTCTCTCTATTTTCTTCGCTTTTCTTTTCATTTCGTTCTATGCCGACCTATTTCTGTCATTTCACTCACACTCTCACCCACCTGTGTTCGAACGTCTTCATTTTTTTTTCCTCGTCCACCCCCTACATTCTCTTCCTTTTGCTATCAGTTCTATTTTTTTCCCTATTCTTTCGTTCGATGGAGGATGGTGTCGGCAAAGGTCTCTTAGAAGTCGATCATCTCATCGTCCAGGAGGGTGGAGAGTTTATATATTTTATATATCTATCCAAACTTTTCCTTTATTTATTTATTTTTTGTTGGTAGGTTGAAGAAATTTTAGAATAAAAAGTGAAAGTTCTTTTTTTTTATTTTTGATTCCATTTCAATCTTTCACTTTTTGGTATTTCCGCTTTAGTATAAACCGACTCCTTCTTTCGCTCTTTTAAAATATTCTTTCTTTCAGTTTGATTTTTCATATTGTGTGGTGAGATTGAAAAAAAACTTTTCAAGTCCATGATATTATGGGTTTGTGTCAAAAAAATATTGATAAGGAACGAAAATAAACATTATTTTTTAGGATAAGTAATATGAAGAAGATTATTTCTCTGCTAATTTATTTTATAGAAATTGTAAATTAAAAATTTTTTCTTATTTTTCTATATTTTTTTTATAATTTGATTAAAAGCATATGCATTTTAGTTATTTCTAAAATCACAATAATATTGTGCTAAATAACATATTTTCGATTTTTAGTTTATTGCAACACTAAATTATTTATTGCTGCTGAATTATTTAGTGAACTTAAAATTTCAAATTTTCTTTTTAAAAGCCTAGTACTTTTGATTTTCCAAAATATACTAAATCAATTTTAAACCATGTTTTTTTATTTATTTTTTTTTAAGTTCACAATATTCTGATTAAAAGCAAGCTTGTTCCAGTTATTTTTAAAATTGTGCTAGTATTCCGCTTTACTTATTAGTATTTTTGAGCTTTAGTTTAAATTCCTAAAATTTCAAATGTTATATTTAAAAGAGAGCAATATAATTAGTGATTAAAGAAATAGATTTCTTTTGTATTTTCTAAAAAATCTTAGACATGACTTTTTGATAGTAAGTTGTTTATTTCATTCCATAAGGAAGTATCTAAATAATTTAGTTATTTACTTCACATACAAAGATTTTTAAGATAATTTATTTCCAGAAATAATTGATCATGCAAGTTAAAGCTGAACGACGATTTTTTAATTTTTACTGAACTATTTTTGGCATTAGGCATGTATTGAAATTTCTATTTTATTTTTTCACAATACACAACAGTACTCAGAAAATAGTTACATTCATTTAGTTTTTATAATACTTAAACAGCATGAAACAGAAACAAGATTTCATTCTTTTCCGACATGTTTTATTTACACTTCTCAACATTTTGATTTAACGGGACTTTAATGCATTTTTAATTATACAGTTCCCTTTTTTTACTTATTTAGAAAATTATGGAAAATTCTCTATCATTATTAGGAAAAAATTATGGAGAATTAGCGAAAATTCTCTATCATTATTCACTCTATTTTTTAAAAACTAGAATCCTGATTAACACACTTTATTCAGTACATCACCAATTCTAGAACTTTTGACAAAATCTTGTATTGTACGCTTACACAGCTTTAGATACAAATATTCTTGTTCAATCTTCAATCATCAAATTATAGATATTCTTTAACTATTTTTAAACAATTCATAACTGTTAAAAATGTTATTTTCATAGACACGTCATTGCAGATTGGAAATTAGATAACTAAAATCAAATTATTAACTGTACAGGTACCATAATTCCAAATTAACTAAATTTAGAACGAAAATGTTCATTATACAGGCTCAAACAATCAGAGAGTTAAAGTGAAAAATAACTCGCTGTTAAAAGAGATGCAAGAATATCGATGCACACTTTCTGGAGAAATGGACAAAAATTCATTTTTACCTGAAAAACAATTAATTTTACTTTAATATTAACATCAGTGGCATTTACTTTAACTTTACATATACATATATAAGCTTTTACTTTAATATACATATATATATGTATATTGACAAAAAATTTCTTTTTGCACTTTAAAAGTAGTTCACGTTGTCAGTTCAGAAATTTTTTTATTGAAAATTGTACAATATAGAGACATATTCTATTATCTGTTATCAATTTGTATTTTCTTGCAAGTATTAAATTTCTATTATGAATATTTAAATTAATATATATTTCATTTCAATAAATGTTTTAATTTGTGCTTTATATTAAATTAATAACTTCTATGCATCTCATAATAAATACAGCTAATTACTTTAAAAAAAATAGGAAATAAAGTTATAAAGGAAATGAATTGTATAGTTTAGGCGAAATTTTTAAAAAAATTTACTTACCTTCCGTGGGGTTTTTTTTTTATAAATTCTAACTTTCTAAAAAAATCCTAAAAAAACTAATAAGAGTAAATTGATTTATTTTACGAATTAGAGAGAATTACTAACAAAATAATCGGTAATAGCTCGCTGTTTCGAATTCTTATTCGCACATACTTTCCAAAGTCTACTAACGTATCAATTGTATCCAAAAATGTATTTTAAATTTTAATTCGCAATGCAAAAGAGCGAACAGTTTTAATTGCTTCGTAAACATCCATCTGAGGAAAGTAAACCAAAGTATTCACTAGTGAAATTTAGGAAAAAGTTTAGCTCCACACTTCTTCACCTGTAGAAATGCATTTAAGCAATATCAATTCCTTAGAACAATCTATGAGACAATGGGAGAAATGACTATCCATATTGAACTTTATGATCAATATGGGTGATCGTTTCTCCGAAAAATATTTTTCTTTACATTCCCACCCATGAAGCACACCATGAGATGAAAGAAAACTCAGTTCATAAAGTACAAAAGGGCTTATGTTTTTCCTATAGTGTTTCGTCCTCAACAGTTTCAATTCCTAGAACTCTTTTATTTGACTGCAGTAATATTGTAATTATCTACATTATAGCAAAGCATTCAAGAAATTTACTTTTAAAGATTTTTTGTGAATAATCAGGTTTTTTTACCTGTCGGAGGGGAATAAAATTTTCTATTTCAATTAAAAGTAAAATTTTTTCCAGGAGTAGTGAAATTCAAGTTTGCCTAAAAAGATATTTCACGTCACGTTAAAAGTACTATAAAATACAATATCCATATAAAATTTGACGGGAAATTGAAAATTAGTACACGTTGAAAGAAATTCACGTGAAACTTATTCACGTTAACGAAGTTCAACTGTATTTGAAGTTAAAAGGTATTAGTTTCAATTAGTAAAACGTGTCCGTGAAAAAAAAACTGAGCATGTTTCTTTATTGTCGGACGAAGAGTTAAGTGGAACAGCCCCCCCCCCACAATTTTAGAATCCTCTAAGATAAATTAGAAGCTCCATTTGTTTTATATAAAAAATTCTATACAAGTATTTTTAATCGTTAAAAAAATTTATTAAAGCATAAAAAAAGAAATTTTTTAAAAAAAAACTATGCGTTAGACGAATTTTTTATTTATTTATTTTTTAGCGAAAAGTGTGTAATTTTTGTAGCAGGTGTGAGTTAACGACAGTTAGTCATGTCTGTTGGGTCAAGTTCAAACTATTGTTATCCAGCGTCCACGTTAATACGGAAAAGAACACTAAACGTCAATATGAAAAAAAGCTACTGTATTGTGGAAATGAAAAGTGTTTGCAGCATGTTTATTAATGCCTTAAAATTTACTCCAAAACTAAATTGTCTACACTGTAAAAATTTCCAAATCAAATAACAGTATGAAGTACACTTTGAATGCATCATCTAAAAAATTTATTTAACCTTAAAATTCATTTTTACCATAAACTTTATAACGTAACTTTAGTAGTTATATTCATTTAAATAAAGCGATACAGGGATTTTGCAGTAATTATTACTGTAAAAATTATAGTATATCATATTTTTTGTTTCGTGACATGCTCCGGTAAAAATGGATTTTGCGGATTAAAGTATCGACACTCTGAGGGCGGGTACTTTTTACCGCCATTTTATCTGGAATTTTTTACAGTGTATACTAATAAAATTTTTTAAAAATTCATAATCATTCATTGGTTTTGGTTATTTATTTCTAGATGGAAAACATTACCAGCAAAAATTAGCATTTTTTTTAAAAAATATTAAAAAATTTTAAAACATTTAAGTAATTTGTCTGTTCTGAAACCCAGACAATTCTTTACGACACTATGTTCTAGAAGATATAAAAATATTAGATGTTATACAACAAATGATTGTAAATTTTAGCTTTATCTCAAAAGTCTTCTTCTTCAGCAGTACTACGGCCTAGTGCAGGCCAAGGCTTTCTCAATTAGCTGCCTCCAGGCAGGGTGACTTTGAGCTAGATTTTTCCACCTGTTTGTTTTCCATCTCAAGAGTAAGGCTGTTAATTTATTTTCCTTATCGAGAGTTTTGAAGAACAATATAAGTATATTTTTCAAATAAATATTAAAATGATTTTTTGAAACTACATATAATAGTTGATCTTCCGTGATGGCTCAGGAGATAGAGCGCTCGCCTCCCAACGGGATCTCGCCTCCCAACGACCCGGATTCGATCCCAGCAATGACTGGGATTCGAATTACGAACTCAGCTCGTACCGACCACAGTGCTGACGTACAATATTCTCAGTAGTAGACGGATCATAGGTCAAAGTCTCTTTGCCGTCAGGCTAACCGTAGTAAGCTTTCGTGCTTTTCCTCTCCATGTAACACAAGTGCAGGTTAGTTAATCAAAAAGTCCTACACAAAGGCAAATTTCTCCTAATACTTGATCCAGGAGTTCCCTTGTATTTTGGATTGGGTTCAAAATTACAATGCTACGGTGTTTAACATTAATAGTCGTAAACTCAAAATTGGATTGTCTGTTCAATGACGGTTTTAAAATAAAATAATTTATCTTAAATGTGACTTTCCTTTCTCCTAATATAAAACGCTCATTATATTTTTTGTCTACTTTCAGATACAATGGCCGAACAACTGACCTCCTTCTCTAAAGGAGAAGAAGAGCAGGAGGAGGTGGATGATGTAGAGAAGGGAGGTTGTGATGGAGGACAGTGTGTTGACAGCGAAAAAGCTGAGTGAGGAGAGATGTAATTTGGTGGCTGCCTATGCATTATTCAACCGTTGGAAGATAGGAACTAGACACTAGACAAACATCTTCTCCATCAGTCATCTCCTCCTCCTCCTCTTCCTCCTGTTTGTCTTCTACTCCTCCTGGCTGATTCGCGTTTTTATGGAAGTGAGTGTTTAAAGGACAGACTAAGAGATGCGCCAAATGTTTCGCTACTAGTTGAGCTCTTTCACTTTTTTAATCTTTTTTTTTGTAACGTGTTTTTTTAATGCATTGAGTCATAACTAGGAAACTTTATAACCTTTATTTTATTATTATTTTTTTTAAAAAAAAAAAAGAAAAAAAAAGAAAAGAAGTCAAATCGAGAAATTATGGCATCGTAAATTTCATTTTATTCTGATTCAATGGATAAGGATTACAATTATTTTACCGCAAAGTGTTTTTTTATTTTGAGGAGTGATTATTAAAAAAAAAAATTTTTTTTTGTCAGTTTTAGTCTAAGTAAATAACATCAATGTTATTTTGGGTAATCTACAAGCTAAAATTGTGTACAAGGTGCTTTAATAAAAATCCCAATTACCAAACATCTAATTATTTGAAACATTAGTTACATATTTGATTAATTGAAAGATACTCTGAATTTAATTATTGAAGGATTTTAATACATCAATATCAAATGACGGTTTAAGGGATACGCATAAGTTACCCAAATTAGTTAATATTAACTGCCAAACTTGCATAAATTATATAATAAGTTTCTAAATGAATTCTTAAAACGTAACCAAAACTGAAGATGTTCTAAATTTTGAAAACGCTAAAACCTGAAGGAAAAGTTTTGTACAAATCGAGAACTTTACTCTTGTAACATTATTTTTCTACTTTGAGCCATCAATTAACTATGTGGTTTTTTGGAAACTTTTTAAAGTAAACACTCACCCACTTTTGTTACTCTTAGAATAATCACGTGATCTACGGACGCACACGTAAAAAACTTTTTATACAAAATTGAAAATCCATTGACTGAAAGTCAGCTTCACTCAAAAATAAATTTAATTTCTATTATTTAACATATTTATTTACTAGTTATTGTTTCTTCAAATCATAAAATAGGGATGATCGATCAGAATAATCTTCGATATCTAATCAATCGAATAGTTTTTGCGAAAAAAAAAATTTAATGTAATTATTTGATCTAAAGAACAACTTTAAAATGGTAAGCAAGGAATAATCTTCTAGAATAACATTTGATCTAATGATCGAAATTCACTAGGATCCAAGCTCAATTACTCCAGGATAATGTCAGTTTTTAGAAACGCAAAATATAAAATGCATTAGCAATTTAAGAAATGCGGTAATAATTTCAATGTCAAGAGAGCAACTAAAAGATTAAGTTATTTTAATATTATTATTTTGTCATATCTTTAAAATTATTCATGCAAATAAAAAAATCCACTCAACTGTAAAATTCGTTTACCAAACGTTTTCATGCTAAAAATTAGTTTTGATAATATTTATTAGTTTCAATGATTATTTTGAAATTTTCAAAAATACAAGGCTGAACAATTACTGCCTAAACATTATAAGTAGAAAATATTTCCTTAAACCGGGAGAATAATAAAATAAGAATATATTTCTGTAACCCTGTATTTTAACTACATCAGAAGTAGAATCTTAGATTCACTTTGTGCCAAGACAACAGTGAAAATATTCAGACAACTCAAAGGAATGATGTGCTCGATAATAGCACAAATGACCCAGGCTCGAATCTTGATCATAAGTTATGTGTTTTCAAATGGAGTGACCATATTTCTGATGCAATTATTGACGGACTTTTGATTCTATTAGCGTCAAGAAAACCTTCAGAATTTTAAGTAATTTTCTTAAATGGTCCAACTAGAAGATATTGTATACCGATAAATGTCTTCTGAATTAGGTTTAAAATTGCAAATATACAATAAGGAATCTACTATGTAGATCGGCTGTTCACCGATGGTTTAAAAAAATTGAACAAAATACAGCAAAAGTTCGTTGTAACAAGAACTGCTTATTACGAAAAATCCATTATTACAATAAGCTTCCAAATTCCCATAGGTATAATGGAAGACATTCTTACTTATTCCTGACATTAATAAAATTAAGTTAAAAAACGAACGTTTCAGCTATTCCTTTTTAAGAATCTTAGCCCTTTATGACTAACTATAAAGCAAACATGCTTGGGCAACCATCAGTCAAATCCAACTTGTTCCAACTTGCAAATAATAAATTCTGTTATTTTTTTTAATTAAAAATTCGGTTATTATATCATCAAAAGGAAAGTACTTTTTGTTTCTGGCATATATACCGTCATGATTCTCATATTGACCATCATTGTTAATCAAAATAAAATAAAAAAAGCTAAATATGCTATCTTTTATTTTTCCTATTTTAACATTAAATATTTGTATTTGCGTTTATGATGACAATGCCATTTTCTATTAGGAATTGCTTTTATTACAGATTTATGTTGTAATAAAAAAGAAAAGCTTTTATCATTTGTTAAAATGAAGAAAAAAAATTTGGCTTTCTTTTTACAGTTCCTTTCAACTTTAGCTCCTTTTTCATTGTGAAAAAATTAAATTCAGAGACATAGCACCAAATTCAAAGATGAATTTAACGATAAAGCGAGATTTATGTTTTCATATTTTTGACACAGCCGTGTCAGTGCCCTTGGCGTGATGAAAGAAAACTAGATATTCATTGCTCCAAACTTAAGGTTTTTTTTTCTTCTCTTTCCTCTAGTCGCAGCAGTTAGTTCCATCAGTAATTCTTCCATACGGAAACCCTGAGCACACAACGAGAGAATAATAACGTCGATAGCGCAAGCAAAACGACTCAAAGAGATTATTACTGCTTCATTACGCCACCAGGGGACGCTAGTTGACTTCACTTGCTTAGCGAACCGGAGTGTTGCTAGAAAAGCGGAACGAAAAATAGATTTGAAAACTCAATTTTTTTTCACTTTGCAAAAAGAAGAAGAAAATAAGGAGGAAATAACGCCTACGATTTAGGTGTTGAATGTTTCAACTTTATTTTTTTCATTCTGAGCCAAATGTTCGAAGACTTAATGCAAAAAGGAATCTTTTTTCCCGCCCTTTCTCTGATGTATTTTCACTAATGCGTAAAAGATGAAGAGAATGCATGAAGTGAAATAAATCTAACGCGTATCGTGCCAATTCAATCCAATTGAACGTGGACTGAATAACATACATTTACATTTGATAAAACATAATTTTGAATTTGATAGAATATAATATCCTTTTGAGGCTTATTTACGTGGAAGTAAATTCAGTTATTGAAAAATAATATTATCAAATGATTACCCTAGAAAAAATGATTTTTGGGATGCGAGTTGGAAAATATGAATTAGATGTGCCGAAACGAAATTTTGATTTTTTTATTTTATTTATTTAATGTATTTTTTGTATTATTGCTATTGTAAATGTTCGATAAAAATCCTTTATTTGTCGAAAAAACTCATTCTTCGAAGCATTTGTTTTGTAATGACACTTTTGAATGTTACCTAAAATTAGTGCATCATTGATAGTTAGCAACATATTGCTAAATAATTGTTAATTCATTTGAAAGGAGATATTTTAAATAATGATAACAAATAAATTTGCTTATTTGTTTTACTTTTTTTCAGCCCCGTAAATACAAATTTCAAAATATTTCGTGATAAATGCATTTTTATGAACAATTTATAATTTTTTCTAATCTTTTAATATCTTATTAAAAATTTAAAAAAAAAAAGAGATCATGTGAAAAATACTTCAAAAATTTTGCACTATTAGAGTGAGTTAACATTTCGTTCTCAGGTTCGAGAAATAAAATTTTAAAACTATAAATTTTAAATTTTAAAACTATAAATTTTAAATTTAATAAACTATAAATATTATTATGTAAGGCAAACTTATTACTATGTAAGGCTAACTTAAATTATCTCATTAAAAAGTTCAAAAAAGTTTACTTTGAAAATGATTTGTTATCTTCGAACTATTTAAGGGGAAAATAAAGAGTAGGATCTATATTTTTCTGTCGCATAACGTATTCATTAAATAATACAGATTTTATTATTTTCAAATTCAATTCAACATTGTTTTATAAGAATGTCAAGTAGAAAATTGCTAACTTTGCTTATTTATTTATAAATTTGCAATCAGTAATAATATTTATTAAAACTATTGTAAATACTTTTTTTTCTCCAAATCTCATATAATTTAAGAATTTGATAATTTTTTGGCTTAAAGGCATTCTGCACTTTCTAGTATCTCTGAAGTTGATAAGTTTTCTTTTCATTTTTTATGGAACAAGAATTTAATATTTTCTAAGACAATATTTTCCAAATAATTTTTCTGCTAATTTTACGTTGTTTAAAATTAATATACAATAAATATTATTTAAAAATTTCAACTTGGTTATTAATAGTGGTTCATTATAATAGTTTTAATTTGGTAGAAATAATTCTCGATAATTTAAATTTTATTTTACTTCACTGTTTACTTATTTTTACCCAACAAGTAATTACCTCAATATTATTCAGCATCAAGTTTTATTTAAAAATTATTCATGCTTTTTTTAATTATCGCAATTATATGTAGGCTTTTTCTTTCAATTTTATTGAAAAAAATTCCATTGTTTTAAGCTTTAATTCGAAACTAAATAAATGAAAGAAAATATTATTTAAGTAGTCCTGATTCATTTGCTAACATCAAAAATTTTTGAACCAGTACTGTAATAATTTTTTTTTATTTAAGATGAACATGACTAAAACAGGTTTAGTTCCTGGGTAATAAATTCTAAAAACTAGCACCCTATCACTCATCATCGCTATTATCTGATGAATAAAAACATTTTTCAATTTTTGATAAGAAATAGCAATAATAAACTGCTTATGTATGCCGTTGCAAGTTTAAATGAGGTGTTCTTCGATCACCACCCTTAAGAGGTCCTGCCTCTCCCAACCAAACTGAACTGTTGAAGAGAAAGAGACAAAGAAGGAACATTTTAAACGTTCTAATTCTCTTTCTTTAATATTTACAAATAAGCAGATGGTGGATGGTTACTTTATTTGGAAATATCTTTTGATACATGTAAAATACAGGATAGATCACCCAATAAAAATTTGAGATGTAAAAAGTTTGGTATTTTAGATTTTCAATTGATTTTTTTTCTGAGAAAATTCTGACAATACATTACTGCAATCAACAGTCTTCGATAGGTAGTTAAATAGTTGTCTGTTTCTAGGTTTTTAATAAGAATCTGTGTTTTTATGCAATTGATGATATAAAAAATTGTTAGCGTCATCCAAATAGCTTTTCATGAATTGTTAGCGTCATCCAAATAGCTTTTCATGAATTGCTAGCGTCATCCAAATAGTTTTTCATGAATTGTTAGTGTCATCGAAATAGCTTTTCGTAAAACTGCAATAAAATTAAAAATTGAAAAATCTAAAAACTGAGAAAAGTGTAATTTTAAATTACTCATTCAAAACCACAAATCTTATCATTTTTTTTTTAAAGTTTTGAAGAATTATTCATAGATGTTTAAAAAATTATCAAGAGCTATTTCTTTTAATCAAACCTGTTTTGAGAAGCATTGTGCTGTCTAATATTCTACTAAATTTTTTTTATAATTGGCTTTTAACAGCCGAAACAATTGTGAGTTTACAACTATCAATGTTCACCTCCGTATCCTTGTAATTTTGAACCCAACCCAGAAGACAAAAGAACTAACTCTTGGATCAAGCATTTGAACAAACTAGCTGTCATGGAGGACTTTTTTGATAAAAACATCCCGCATTTGCGTTACATGGAGATGCAATCCACGAAAGACAAAATCTATCGAATCACCAGTGAGGAAAGGCAAGTTTGATAAATAAATATGAAAAACTGTTTATTTGACACATTAAACTTGGAGGTGTTTTTACTGATTACATTTCGTTTCCTCAGGAATTCAGACATATTTTGATGTTTCCACTATACACCGAAGAGCCATTACATTATGACCACCCTGCTAATAACATGTAGGACCATCTTTAGCCCTCAAAACTGCTAGCACCCGCCATGGCATTGATTCCACAAGTAGGTAGTCTGAGGTATCTGGTACCAAGCGCTCACCAACTGGTCCTGCAATTCCCTCACATTGCGAGGGGGTAGCGTGGTAGCACGAATTTGGTTTTCCAAGTAGGACCACAATTGCTCTATTGGATTAAGGTCAGGTGAATTTGGGGGCCAAGGCATGACTTGAAAGTCACTGGAATGTTCCTCGACGATTCAACCCTTATGACATGGGACATTATCCTGTTCGTAAACACCATCCCTCGCAGGAAAAACTGTTGCTACGAATGGATGAACCTGGTCTGCAACTTTGTTCAAGTAGCTTTCAGACGTCAGGGATTGTTCTATGAGGATTATGGGTCCTAATGTGCCCCATGAAAACATTGTTCCTGGGCGAGAAACCATGAAAACCTAGGCGAGCCCATTGTTATAGATGGAGGGTGGTCATACTGTAATGGCTCTTCGGTGTATATATTTATAAAAACTATTTACGAAACTATCGGGGTGCAACTCCAAAAAAATTTTTTAACATTGTGTGAATAAGTTTTATATTTAATATTTAATAACCATATCTATAGAAAAAAACATATTTTAAACTGATTAATCATTCATTACCCTCTATAAGTCTTTCACAAAGAAAAAATATATGTCTCGAATCTCTTCATCATTGAGATTTAATCACTGAACATATCGAGATAGGCGGGAAATGTTCGCTAAGAGAAGCGTGACCATTATCCTCCTTTTCTCCACATCCCTTAAGTATCCAGGAAACGGGAACTTTTCCGATTCTCCAGTAATTGCGTATCCCGGACGACGTTTCTAAACAATGCAACTCTTTCCGTCAGGTGTCTCCACAACAAGTTGTACGATGCAATTCGAGGGAATTGTTGTCAGATCATTTGATATCGGACACTTCGTTTACCCATTCGTGATGAAGAATTTTATCTTCATACTGCCTACATTTGCAGTAAAAGTAACGCTTAGTGTATTATTACTACTTCCTTGTATTTAGATTAAATTTAGATTTGGATAGGAATGGATTTAATGTACAGTTGGATTGGATTGAATGAAGAGTTAGATTGGAATGAATGAAGAAATAAATGGCACAATATCCATGAGCGCTGATCAAAAATGATAAGTACGTAATCAAAGGTTAAATTTTACACAATCTTTGAATCTACAAAGAAAAATGAAATTAACGTTAAAAACTTAGTTTGTCGCAAAATTAAAGGAAGGGGGGCAAAGGTCACTAAGATACCTCGGGTTTATTTGACTTAAGTCTCATGTTTACCTCCAAAAAAGTTAACACTCTATATTGTATTACTTTCTGAAATTTTTCAAAAAATTAAATTATCAGTAAAAATAAATTCATTCAGCGAATTAGTTGTAAAACGTATTCTTTTGATCTCTCTCATCAGGAATTTCAGGGTAGAATTACTTTAAGAAAATAATATTTTGTAATTAAATTCAATATTCATAATCAGTAGTAAAACATAACTTAAGAAAAATAACGGTGCAAATTAGGAATTATTTTATGATAATTTCAAAAAATATCTACAGAAAAACTAGAAGATAAATATGTGTAGTAATTACCCTTATAAGCGAAGTTTAATTGTTTATAAGAGCTGCAAATATTTCATTTTCAAAATAAGGTATATATTTGCAACAAGGAAAAGAAATTGAATTCAGAATAAAGTTAATTTTTTAGATCTCCATGTTAAATTGATGATATCTTGTGATTAAAAAAATTAAAAAATTTTAATATTTCAGCAAAAATAGATTTAGGAAATAATTAAATACACCGAAGAGCCATTGCATTATGTCCACCCTGCTAATAACATGTAGGACCACCTTTAGCCCTCAAAACTGCTAGCACTCGCCGTGGCATTGATTCCACAAGGTGCTGATAGGTAGTCTGAGGTATCTGGTACCAAGCGTTCACCAACTGGTCCTGCAATTCCCTCACATTGCGAGGGGGTAGCGTGACAGCACGAATTTGGTTTTTCAAGCAGGACCACGATTGCTCTAATGGATTAAGGTCAGGTGAATTTGACATGACTTGAAAGTCGCTGGAATGTTCCTCGAACCAATCCACGACGATTCGACCCTTATGACATGGTGCATTATCCTATTGGTAAACACCATCCCCCTCAGGAAAAACTGTTGCCATGAATGGGTAAACCTGATCTGCAACTATATTCAGGTAGCTTACAGACGTCAGGGATTGTTCGATGAGAATAATGGGTTCTAATGCGCCCATAAAAACATTGTTCCTGGGCGAGAAACCATGAAAACCTGGGCGAGCCCATTGTTATACATGGAGGGAGGTCATAATGTAATGGCTCTTCGGTGTATATGAATATAATACAATGGTGAAAACATTTGTGTAGACAAATGTTTTTTTTTCTTTCCTTCCTTTATTATTGCACTGGAAAAGAACTAACAAAGCAAATAAAACTGAACCTGGCTCAAACCAGTATTTGGGAAAGCAAAAACAGGCACGGCCTGTGCACTAAATAAGGAAACACTTGTTCAACATAGGAACTGGCCGATACCCTGTCAGCCAGAGAAACAGATCTAATAGGGTGCTTACAACTACACAACTCTCTCATCGTTTCCTACCGTTTGCCAAGGTCAATATCAATCCCCGTGGCAACCCACTCTTGCACCAAGGTATCCTTGAGTTCATCGATGGTTGTTGGAGATGGTCTTTGAGCTGCAATTAAACGTCCAAAGGCGTCCATTACGTGTTTGATGGGATTTAGATCAGGAGATTTTGCAGGCCACTCCAATTGTTGAAGATCCTCTGATTGGAGGGATTCTTCCGCCGATTGTCCCCGTAGGCATGGGCATTATTGCCCGTAAAGGTGAAATTTGGTCCATATGCTCAAAGGCAGCGTCTCACATAAGATTCAAAGACCTCATCCCTGTACCATTGATCTTTCAGAGTACATTTATCAAACACATGAAGATCGATAAGCCGACCATCAGACCACTTCGGCCATAGTGGTCCTTTCCTTTTCGACAGAGTTAGAGGGTCGATATCCACTCCCGGGCTCTTTCCAGATTAGAACACACTTCGAGTCGCTGTCCAGACTGAATCGTGACTCTTCACTGTAGAGAGTCCCTCTCCCAATCATCTTCTGTCCAAGACAGGTCTTATCGGTACCATGCTAGATGACCTGTGATCGGACAACCTCGTGTCTTCCAATCATCCGCCATCTTGTGGCACCGTCTAGCCGATGACGACTGGCATTACTAAAGATGAATAAACAAAAAATTTCAAAAACAAAGATTGGACCAAGCTAGGGTGTTTCAAAACGTCCTTACGCTACAAGCATCTCTGTGAAAATGAGGTACCTCTACTATACAAACGCGGTCACAGCGGCACTGCCTTATGACGTCGCAGACCTCTGTGGGGTCAAAGGTGACAGCAAAGAGTTTAGCTATCTGATACCTTATTTGCATATAGGCGTTGCTTATTTTCTTCTTTTAAATAAAAATACTGTTCCTTCCGTTAATTTTTTTCATCAAATGCACATTAGAAATTGTATAATTCAAAATAAAAATTTAAAAAAAATTATGTCAAGTATGTGATTTTAAAAAGGATATTTTCCTGTATGAAACTAACCATTTTACTGTATGAATCCTTAAATATATCGTCAGAAAAATAATAAAAATTAAATAAATCAAATTCAGAAAAATATTTTATTCTGAAATGGCCACACAAAAAAAACGAAAATGGCTAACATTGATCATCAAAATGTCTTGTATTTAGGTTTCATTTCTTTGGAACAGAATTATTTTGAACGAACAGAATAGCAAAACGGAATAAATGAATTCATTTGAACCAAAAGAAAAAATTAGAATTAATTAAAAAAATAAAAATTGTTTAGCTAAAAATGTAAAAAAAGAAAAAAAATGGGAAGGAGAGACATATCACGTCAGTGAAAAAGGCAATAGTTTTCTTTCATTTTAAAATTAAGATAAAAATCAGTTCCATTTATTTTTCGCTGGTTTTTCACCTTCGAACTTTTTTCAAATCTATTGAACCGCAACTGTAACCCACACAGCTCTTTTCTTAAAAACTACAAATACGCGGAATGCAAAAAAAAAAAGTTGATGAAACTTTCTCTTAAAATCCCGCTCAAAACTTACCAAAAATAAAACGTCAAAAAAGTATCTCAAAAGTTCCATTTCCACAGTTTCTCATCTTTTTCTCAGTTACGTGAAATAAGAAGAAGAAAAAAAAAAGTAACCACTTCACACTATGCCTTTCACTTCTCGGTCTCTCAGATCACTTTTTTTTCTTCTTCCTCCTTTTCATATAAACTCTCGGAGAGACTTGTGCGGGTGTATGTTTTGAAAAGAAATTGAAGCATAAAAGTAAGGGGTGGCAGATATTTTACAAGGAGAAAACGTTCGTCTTCTGAAAAGTCTCTCAACTCCTGCGACCGAAAATCATCGGGCGTACATAATTCGTGTGTCCAACCAACAGTGAACAGATAATTTCGCTTCGCCAGGGAGTTAGAGCGGGTGAATAGGGAGGCCGGGTCGACGGCAGCCCGTGTTCACCAAAGCGTTAAGCCCTGCTGTCGAAAAGGGGACCCGGGCACCACTTGGGGCGTTAAAAGGGCGGAGGCAAGGGCTTATCCTGCTGTAAAAATTTTAATAATTCCTGCGCGTTCGTGGTACCAGCTGCTACTGGTCTTGGTGAGGAGACAGAGGGTGTCGAAAAAGAAATATTAAACCGAGTCTCAAGGAAATTCCATCGTCAGGAGACAGGGATGGTGTGCCACTTTTGGTCAATTTCGTTTCACTTATGAGCTTATATATTTTTTATACTCTTCTTGTCTCAAGTTTTTAATTTCTTCACCTTCTATGCGCTATTTTTACCGCCTTTATTTTTTAGAATTTTCTAAAAAAGTTTTTAATATCATAAATTGTCAAAGACAACAATGAAAATAAGGAAAAACAATGGCACTTTATTTATTTTTCTAATCCCTCAATAGTAGTAAAGCAGTGGTTCCCAAATGGTGCTCGTGGAATCTTCAAGTTCCGTGAAGGGCCACAGGGGTTCTGAAATTTCAAACTTTTCGAATCAGCAATGATTTTGAAACTTGTAATTATATTTAGAGCAAAATAATAAACTATGATTTCTTTGATAGTTTCATTATTTTAATTATTATTATTTAAGTAAGATACCAATAAAAAAAAATAGTGCGTGGAGTCCCTCCGTGCGGAAGAAGTTAAACTTCGCAACCTGCGACGTTTATTGTAGAAGAATCAGCAGTCGTAGAAGGATCACTAGTTCTATTCAACGACTCTTTTTCTTGCTCCTCTCGCTTCCGTGCTCTGTAATCACGGTAATATTGTGCATTTTTCCCTCGTGGACCTCTTGAACCGGTGGAAGTGCTTGTGGTTGCCTCATCGTCTCGCCATGGAAAATGTATTTGTATTAATACTGTATGTGAATGCGTCATAATGTAATTTCAGAAGAGAAACAATCAATTGATATTCACAATAGACTTACCTTGACATAACCTTAAATCCGTCGCATTGTCCGTGGGATTGTTTTCACTCATTTTTGTTATCCACTAAATTTGAAAATAAAAAATACTACCCTTTTAAATTATATGTGTATCAAAACAAACTAAAAAAATATTTATAGAAAAACAATACTTTTATAACTTTTATTATTTTTATGCTAGTGAGAACCAAAACAATATGGAAATGAATGAGGTAAAACTGGATTATAAGAATTATAACTTCAAATGTGGCGAAATTGCATCAGTATTTCTCGTCGAACTTTTAAATTCAAAATGAAACGACGAAATTCAAGAATATTGAATTACGTTCTCTAAATCTCAGTAAACTGTTCTTGACATTTAGAGTTCTTTTTCAAAAACTGTAATTCAGCTTATTTTACTCATTTTCAGCTAAGGTATACACCATAAACAAATTCAGAACTAGACTAATACCACTCCAGGCCTGCGAAGGTGTTCGACAGAAACCCATAAGTTTAAGAGTTTTTGTTCTATGAATTATGGAAAAAAAATTCTTTCTTCACATTAAATATTAGCAAAAAAATTAGTAGTCTTTCTTTGGTTGATATGTTCATGGCTGTTTATAAATTTTTATATGTATTTAGGGTTTCAATAAAAGATGCTTGATCGGATAAAGTTCCGTAGATGTAAGAAATTGGGAATTGTTGTGGTAGAGTATTCAGATAAACATGATAGAATGATCATACGATTAGGAATATTTTTAAGTTATTTTAAGACTGTTTTTCAAAAGTTTTACCAGCATAAGAAGATCATTTTTTGCAAATAAAATATTTCAATAATTTTTGTAGATTTTTGATAGTTAATCATGACTGTTAGGTTAAAATTTGCCTATCTTTAGACAATGTCCATTCTATGCTATTTATGAAAATGGAGCGAAATTTCAATTTAAAGAAAAGTCATAACTTTTGGAAAAAGAAGAGCATTTGTGGTCTAAATATTAATTCTGATAAATCACTTCAACGTTGCATTACCTGGGCTCATAAAAGAAATTCAAAATTGCCAAGTTTTAAGAAGTTTAATATTTTTTTAAAAATTTAAGTTATTTGTCCGTTCTATAAGCCCAGACCCTTCTTTACAGTCCAAAACAAGTAAATATATTTTCCGTTTCGCACTATTCTGAGTATTAACTGAAGTTCCGTTTCTCATTTTAATAAGTTTTTTTGAAACTCTTTTTATTGATTTTCATTGACCAATTTTTCCCCTTGTTATTTTTTTCTGTCTTTATGGGTAGATGTTAAAATTAAAAACCAGGATTGTTTTTCAAATAGCATTGAGTTTTTCGTAAGAAGAGCTTCGGTAAAAATTACTGAGCTTTTTGGTGTTCTCATACCTAACACGGTAAATGTTACCATTATTAATGTCACCATTACGTTAAATTGTACCTCTTATAATTTTTCATAGCAAAAAATCTATTTATAAAACGTTTACTTTGAAGTGCGAAATCTATACTGAATATAGTAAGCCTGTAAATTAATTGTATGGTGTTTTTAAATACAGTGGAATAAAATATTTAAATACTGGCATGTCTTTACAATATAAACTTTAGTTTTTGCCATTGATATTTCAAAAATTCTGCATTTTCAGTAAAAAACGCTTTTACAATGTCTTTTATAAATAAATTTAGTACATGAAAAAATTTTTAAAGGAAAAACTTGAGAATTTGTATAGATAATCTGATCAACGGAAACACAATAAAAGCAAGTAGTGTAAAATTCAACATTAATTGATGTAACGAACTTTAATACAAAATTACAGGACTTACTATAGAAAACATTTATTTTAACATTCTGTTAACAAACATGTTAAATAATGGCTAGTTAATAATATGCAGCTTTAAAAATTCAAGACTGGTTGAATCTTTAACCTGGATCATTCTACCCTGCATACAAAGTTCTTCTTCTTAAACTTGTACCTTGAGTTAAATGAAACTATATAGCAATTTGAATGACTATTTTAAGAATAAATTCTTACAAATTTTAAGCTATGAAAAATCCATAAGAACTTTAATTTAAATTAAATGAAACTATATAGCAATTTGAATTTCAAAAACTTATTACCAATTTTAAGCTGTGCAAAACTCTAGAACAATTTTAATTTAAATTAAACCAAACTAACATTTAATAATTTGAATGAGTGTTTTAAGAATATATTCTTACCAATTTTAAGATGTAAACAATCCATACGAATTTTAATTTAAATTAAATTAAACTATAAAATAAATTGATTGACTGTTTTACGAATGCAATCTTGACATTTTTAAGCTGTAAAAAAAATCCATAAGGATTTTAATTTAAATTAAATCGAACTATTCAGTAATTTGAATGACTATATCAAAAATACGTTCTTGCAAATTTTAAACTGTGGAAAATCTATAGGAATTTTAATTAAATTAAATGAGACTATATCGTAATTTGAATGGTTATTTTAAGAATGCATTCTTACCAATTTTAAACTGTAAAAAGAATTTATGAGAAATATAAATAAATTAAATGGAATTATATCATAATTTGAATGACAATTTTAAGAATACATTCCAACGAAATTTAAGCTATAAAAAATTCAAAAGAATGTTAAGTTAATTTAAATAAAACTATCTAGCAATTTGAATAAGTATTTCCAAAAATTCTTACCAATTTTAAACTGTAAAAAAATTCATAACAATTTTAATTTATATAAAGCTGCAATACATGATAATTTGAATGAATCATTTAAGAAAACATTTTTACCAATTTTAAGCCTAAGAAAATACATAAAAATTTTAATTAAATTAAGTGAAACTATATGGTAATTTGAATGACTATGTAAAAAATACATTCTTGACAATTTTAAGCTTTAAAATCCTTAAAATTCCATAAGAATTTTTATTAAAGTTAATTAAATTATATAGTAATTTGAATGACTATATTAAAAAAGCATTATTGACAATTTAATGCTGCAAATTCCATAAAAATCCATAGGAATTTTAATTAAATTAAATGAAACTAAATGGTAGTTTAAATGACTATTTATATTAAGAATACATTCATACCAATTTTAAACTGAAAAAAATTCCATAAGAACTTACAAAAAATAACAAATGCGATAGTATAATTCTCTATAAATAATTAAAATGCAATTTTCTCTTTAACCTAGACTTAAACCAAATTAAAAAGTAAAGAAAAGTCCTGGACATTAATTAGATGGGCAATCAAATAAATCCTCCCTTAAGTTCCCCACGAGTACAAACCGTTGGTGCAGTACCATCCTAAAAGAAAAGTTCTTCCTGCATCGAAGATCCTGGAAGATAAAAGCCACAATTACATGGAAATCTTCGTCCGGCCATCAGCCACCATTAGAGGTTTCTCTAATTAAAGCGGGAATCCGGGATGGAGAAAAAGAACAAAAGACAATTCACTTGTGGTCCGGCAGCCGGATCCCCCGTGGGGACTTAGAACAGACCTGATGGCCTGCGGGTGACCCCCTCGGGAAGGACCTCTACTGTCTAAAGTGTGGACAGGGCCCATTTTTCTTGTGATCCTCTAGCCCCTATCGACTTGAATTTTTTTTTCTTTGTATTGCTCCTTTTCTTGAGCTCTTAGATGGCTTTTGTTCACCCCAAGTTTTATTTTTCTTTTTTACTCCCACCGAGTCTTTTTTCTATGACAAGAGTGTTTCTTAGAAACAAATCTTTGGATACAATGTGCTGGGATGGTCTTATTTAGTTTTGGAGAACAGTTAAACATTAAGTGGAAATTATGTAACATTGAAATGGATTTCTATTCTATTATATAACATGTAAGTTAGTTTTCGTCATAATATAGAGATATTATAATATCGAATTATCGAGACATTAAAAGCAAAGATTTCAAATCTCTTACACTGTAAAAAAAACTTCGGATCATATTACGGTAAAAAATAACGGCACCCTGGGCACATCATTCATAAAATCCCTTTTTATCGAAAAAATATGTACCGTAATATTTATTGGATTAGATTAATTCAGTGAGTTTACAGTAAATATTACTGTAAAATTTAAAGTATATTATATTTTTTTTATTTCGTAAAATTCTACAGTAAAAGTGGAATTTACGGTAAAATGTCCTGGTATCCTGAGCGTCGGCACTATTTACCGCAATTTGGACCGGAATTTTTTACAGTGTAATACATGAAGGGAATCGATAGGACACTTAATTTATATCTAACTTATTTGTAGTATTGGTTTCTGATTAGCTCTATAATTTTCTTAATTTTTTATGAGTACAATGCATAGAAATATTTTGTTTCTTACATGAAATCGTATGATGATTATTACCGAAATCAATTTCACCATATCTCTGTAATTTTTTAAGCTAATCGAAATATTTCTGCCCCCAATTATGAAATTCTTTTAACAAAGGTTATTCCATTCCGAACTAAAATCATTTCTGTTTAAAAAGAAATTTGAAATTCAACAATGAATTCAACCATAGATTAGTAATTTTTTGTTTTACAAATAAGCATATTGTGCAAAATAAAGTTTCCGTACCAGAAAGACTTCTTGGTCGACGATGTTCACTAAAAGTTTTGTATTGCTTTTCAGTCTATCTGAAAACTCTTTTAACTCATCAATCAAAGAATTTATATAAATCAAACCTTAAAAAAATGCTATAAAAAGAAAAATTCCCAATATTGCTTTTCAAAGTTGACTTATTTTAATATTAATGTACACGGAGAAAAAAGTTCTAGCAAAATACTTTACTGTATGGTAAAAGCAATTCGGGTTAAAAAAAAAAACTCAGTTTTGTTAATAAAACTAAAACAGTATTTAAACCATTCATTTTGTTAATTTTTCTGTTAATATGATAAAATTGTTTAAAGAAGATTTTGGTTCTCAAAATTATAGTTCTTATTACCATACATTTAGTAATAAATACAAAATTGAAGTAAATTTAACGAAATAAATGTTGTTGTTTTTTTGCCTTGCATTAAGGTAATTATTTCCAAACTAAGGTAATAATACCCATAAAGTTAATATTATGATAAGATTACCAAATTTTGCCATATTTAGAAAATTTCAACTCTCATTATAAAATAATATTTTTTTTATTGCTAGTTTCACCGAAATATTTACGAAAGTGCCTCGGTAAAAATTACTATAGAAGTGTGTGATACTCAGAAGAAAAATTACTAAGAAGATAGTGTTCCTATAGAGCCAGAAACACGATATTAATTATTCCAGTTGTCCTGACCCTGCTTTATTTCTCATTGTACTACTTTTAAAAGTAAAGCGATAAAAGAATACAAAAAACTACATAAAAAAGAAATAGTAATAGGAAAAACTGGTTGAAATGTACTTTAAAATAATTAGAAATAAAATGAAAGGAAAATGAGAAAGTGAATATGAGTGGTTTAATTGCCATAAAAAAACATAAAAAGAGAAGCAAATAAATTTAGAATTACTCTTTATTTACAAGCTCTCAACCTAAACAAAAATATTTTTTGAATATTACATGCTTTTCCAAAAGCTATACTACCAGGAAATATAAAGTAAAAATGTTTAAATATGTGGAAAAAAAGTATAAGCAAAACTGCAGAATGCTAAACAATAAATAAATGAAAATAAAAGCAGATAAAACACTTTATATATGAAACCATCTATAACATGAAGCAGAAATATTTCACACATATTTTTTTACAGTTTTATAATTTATATAAATTTTTTCCACCTAACTTTTGTAATTTTTTATTACTTAATTTCATGATGATAATAACATAATCCTATAAATCAATACTGGGAAAAATATGGGAACAAAGACAATACATAAACCATTCACATATAAGAACAATCACAATATGGGAACAAAGAACTAGAAAAATAAACTAAAATGGTTTGTTGGTGTCATAGTAATAATTTTTTGGAATTATAAGAATTCGTTTTGAAAGTAAAATTAAACAGAATTCATTATCACATCAAATTAATGATTATTATATTAATGGTGGACGAGAATAGTTTTAAAGTAAATAATTATTGCTATAAATTTTCTTAGTTATATTTATTTGATTAAACATAGAGTTAAAATAAATATTAACAGAAATATTATAATTTCAACACTAAATCAGTAATATCGAAACCAAAATCATTTCTCTTGTCACGTAAGTCAATAGAGCAATTATTATCATGTACTGATCAAGAAAGTCAAAGTATCAGGGTTTTTTAAATAGAAAGTATTCTTCAGGGTAAATATTTTTAAGGAACTAGGAGGATATTAATTAGGAGGTTCTTCCCGCTGCTCGCTCCACTCATCAACTCCCGTGATTGCTGCTCATTCATCATTATTTTTTTCTTTTTAAAATTTAATAGTTGTCAAAAAACAAGGATCATTTAGTTTGCAAAATATGTAATTATTATAATTTTGCAATCATGGGGATTTCGAAGTAAGATTATTTTGTTAATATGTTAATCTCAACGAAACGCAGATTATCGAAATAGCCAACTGTACTTGGAAAAAAAATTTAACTTAAGAATACAGCATGCATAAAACAATAAGCTGAAATAAATTAGAATTATTTTAGCGATATACAAAGAAAACCTCATATCGTTATAACAGTACAAATCAAAACGGTTTTTATATCTTATGGATTGAGTTTATTTTATGATTTTAAAAATTTCAGTATAAATATTAAGATTTATGTCTAGTAACAACATTTAATTTGTTTTTCTCCTCCTCCTTTCTTCTTATTTATTTTTATTTTCTACTATTTTGCTTTTAACATTTTTGCGTCAAATGAAGATCTCGAGAGATAAATAAATTATCCTACATCAATGCATAAAAGTCATTATTTAAAACAAAAAAGTAAGAAAAAATTCGTGAAAAAAGTATTTAAAATTGCTAATTGAAAAATTTCAAACACTTTGGAATTGTGAAGAAAAAATAAGGAAAAACTCATATTAAGTTTCTTTGCGACAAGTATTTTTCAAATTAAATTTCAACTATCTATTTGCAAATCTACAAGCTTCAGGTAGCTCGCATGCTAATTTCTATAACAGATTTAGAAGTTAGCAATTTCAGATTCATCAAATACAAATTAGCGAAAGCTATTTTTTTATTTATTATTTCCTGTACACTTTGAAACTTGCCATTTTAGTAGCAAAATTCTAAGTCTTAGAGTTTTTGTACAGAAAAACAAAATATAACGGAAGTTCAATACCCAAACTTCCCTATAAGGCCTGAGTGACGTTCTTTAAGATAGAGATATAAACTTTAACCTAAGTAATTAAAAGTAATTAGACCATTAATCTGTAAACATATTTAATTGTTAAAGTATAATTTTCTTTCGTTGTAGTGCAGAAAAACATTAACTAATAAAGAAGAAAAATGATTATCAATTGGATGTAAAAATGTTTACCATTAAAAACAATTTAACAAAACATTCTCAGTTTTTTATATCACCTTTTATATATATATAATTAAANCATATATATATATATATATATATATATATGCTCGTCGAATGGCTGTACCTCGAAGACCAATTTCCAAATTTTAAATAAATTTTGTTATGATATTATGGTAAATGTTTCTGTATCAGAATTTAGTGGTTTTTCTGCAGAAAATTTATAAGTGACATAATTATTAAGTCCTATTGTCATTAAATTAGCCTTTTCGAATTTCAGGTATAATAACTTCTAGAAAAAGAATCTTTTATCACTGTCACCTATTTTATTTTAACCTACGGAAAATTATGTGAATACTGAATTTTCATTTAGTTACTTATTTTAAGTTGCTATTACGGAATATTTCCTTATAAATATCAGCATTTGTTATACATTTTATAAAAATTAAGTTTATTTTAATTTTTAAGGTTTAATATCTTTTTTAAACCTATCAAAACTATTACTGTAGTTTTGAAATTTTGCTATGTATTTTTAAAGCTTAAAAAATTGAAATTTTATATCTAAGTTCAAAAAGAAAAATAATAATACAATTTAATGAATAAAATGAAATAAAAAATATTCTCAAATATTAATTAAAGACAATACGCTGAACAATGAAATTCATAGAATTTTAGCATGGGAAATAGCAGAAGTCGAATTCATTTCCAGAAAAACTATGACCTTAGCTCTCAGCTTAGAATGATTAAAAATGATATTAAGGTTTAACAAATCTAAAATTTCTTTAATCCCATCAAATACATAAAATTAAAGTCAGAAACGTGTATCTCTTAACATCAAAGCTTAGCTCCCATTTTATGAAAGGTAGTGTACCATATTGGTAACAAAGGCAAATTACCACTGAAAACCGATACTAACACCATCTGGGAATAGAACTAAGGAAAATGCATAACGGTTTTCCACTAGATGAGGTTTCCCGAGATCTGTTGCGGTCCCCCTCCCTTTATTGTCACCCTACACCATGACTCATTACTCCCCCCCCCTCAAGCACTGACCACCCCCGCACCCTTAACAGCGCCACCTATAGAGAATGAGTGTCCTTCTCTTTGTTCTCCCTGACAGCAACACGCATCCGGCCAAAGAAAGAATATGCGCGTGCATTATGGGTGAGTTCGGTTGGCCTGACCAAGTGTTGGTGACAGATCTGGTGAATGAGGGAGGTGAGCGATAATTATAATAATAATAATCCGGACGAGGAGTGTCAGATAGTTTTGACAGGAGAGTATTGGAGCGTGCCTGGGGTCATTTAAATGGGGTTAGGGGGACCTTTGTATTTGGTAGTAGGAGGGTGAAAAGATGCAGCATGTTGAAAAATCTGTACATGATAGGGTGCATGCATGTCAAAAAATATTGTGAAGTGTTTGAGTGATGGTGAATCAGAATCAACTTAATTTTGGGACCCTTATTCCTGCACTTCTAGTTTTGATCAATTGAATTAACTCAGAGTAAAATTAAAATAAAAAGCATCGAATAAAAAATTTTGCTTGTCTTAAAATAAATATTGTTTTCTATTTAAGAAATAATAACGCTCTAACATAGAGCTATTATCCATAACCCGAAAAGTAGTTGGGTTGTTAAATTTAGGACTCATGGAAAATATATACTCATCCATTTTTCTGTTGTTCTCATCTTCATCACATTATATCTACATTTATGCAGGGTGCCCAGTTATGAACACCTTTAAATTATACTTCTTTAATCCTTGTCACAAATAAAAAAAAGTGTAAACATAAATGGGAACAACAAAAAAAATGCGATGAAAAAACTAAAAGCGCAATCGAATTCTAATGAATAACTAGCGACGTTGGTGGATTAGAAGCAACGAAACCTGTTCGATAGCCGGAGAAAACAAAAAGGGGGAAATTGATTATTGGAAACTTGTTCAAATTTCAGCTTGCAAGCAAACTGGTTTTGATGTTTTTCATTCCGCCTCCTTTATAAGTGACTTAGAAATATTCTTACTAACCATTTTTCTTTTCTTCCCCTCTTAAATATTCATTTGCGACCCATAATGTGTATATATTATTGGCTACATTTCTGACAAGGATTTTAAGAACATTTTTTAAGGGTGATGATAGCGAAACATCCAGTCAAAAATAAGCTACAGAAAAGGGGGGAATGCAGTGCGAAGACTGTAGTGATTTCTCCAATTCCACTACAGCATATTCGAGGTTGGAGATCTACAAAATTACAATAATTTGTGTACTGCAGTAATTTTAACCTCAAAAATTATACAGTAAATATCCAGTTGTCTTAATAATAAATATTCTGCTGTTAAGATGCAGTTGTATTGTCCTCTGAAATTCTGCAGTTGAGAAATACTGGACCTTTTTGTGTTAAGTCATGATGTCCATCTACGAGTTAATGAGAGTTTCGCATTCCATTAGTCCAGAATCACGCATGAAGTCGGAAACTCCTCATGAATTGAAGAAATGGAGGAAACATTGAGGGATTCGAACCACCATTCATCCGGACATGTGATTGCCAGATTAATCCTCTCAGCTAAAGTACGTATAGTGCGCAGAAAGAAATCCGCCCTCCATAAATTTTGATGTACTGGTCGTATCTTCATATTATTAATATACAATCTTAGTGGTTCGAGGGGGTTACCTCAAATATGTTAATTAATTAGTGCAGATGATAAGTTATGAAATAAGACACGAAAACGCACATTCTCTGAATAAGAACAGTTCGGTCAGGAAAGCGAACCCCTTATTGTTAATTTTATTTTTTGCGTAATTCACCGTATGTTGAGAACTTTTTAAGAAAATTGAAAAAAAATTGCACACTATTCTAAAATCCTTTTATCCAAAGGAAATTTGACGCAAGAAATAACTTCAGGTAATTATTAATTATTTATTATTATTTTATTTATAACAGCTGAGAAAATTTTGAAGGGCAATTTTTTGCATAATTTTACATGGAATAATACAAATTTTGAGCGAAATCTGCCGAATAGATCCTGAGAAATGGAATTTTAAAAATACGACTTTTAGTATGATTCGATTATCAATACAAAAATTATCAACGGTTAAACTTTTAGAAATCAGAAGCAATGTTGGAAGATCTAGCGCCTGCTGAAATGCAACTACAGAGTTGAAATTGGACGTGCTGAAATGGTCATTTTCCCTATTAAATTTAATGTGATTTTTTTCTCCTTTTTTTTCCTTCAGAATCTTGTAGGATATCATCATATCTTAAATCAGAAAAATTTACAAAAATCTGAAAGAAAAAACGAACTTATTACAAAAAGAAATATTATTCACATTTCAAAATCAGTTATTTTAGTATCAAAAAGTTCCTCAAAATAAAAATGAAAAAAGATTAAAATATTACTCAAATTTCAGAATCAGCAATTTTAGTATGAATTAAGATGTCACTCTTAAAGTCATGATGTCACTCCTAAAATTATCCAAACACACTTTGTTTTATGCAGTGTTATAAATTTCATTTTACTTTATGTAATTATTTGTTGTATTTTTTATTCATAAGGCGTTTCAAAAAAGAAATTTTAAGGTTCGAAAAACATAGTAGCAATAAGCCAAACAGCATCATCGAGCTACAAAAATCAATTATCTGGGGTACTGAGTTATGAGCTGTATGCTAAGTGTACCAGGGTCCACCAATTCAATGAAATTGAAACTAAATGAGCAATGAAACTGAAAAAAATTACCTGAGGATCATATAATTCACATGATCATATCAGATTTACAATTATGAATGAGTTGAAAGTAAAAATATCAAATTCAAAAACGAAAAAACAATAAATGAAATAATGTTACTTGATTAGAAACTTATTCGCTTCAAAAATATGCAAATTGGAAATAACAATCGGAATTATAATCAGGCACCCATTTTCAAAACTTGTCAGACGTGAATGAAAAGAAACAGTTTTGAAATATAAAATGTAAAGTTGTCAAGTGGGAAAATAAAGGTGAGAAACAAGACTAGCAAAACTACAGTAGCCGAAAGAGAATTCCATTTTTCATTTGCAACTTTGCGTTTTACATTTCAAATCATTTTTGTTTTTTCTCATTCATGTCTGGCAAGTCTTGAAAATGAGAGCCTGTGTTTGAGCGCTTGAAACATGTCGACTATTGTTTGCAAGGGTGAATTTTAGACTAGTTCAAGTAATGTCTTGCCGCTTCAGTTTCTTTAGATTATTTATTTAAAGTGAAATAATACTTGGAAGAAGAAATAAATTAAAAAATGTTAGTTTAATTTTTTTTTCGCCTGTTACTGTTAAACAGGTGCTGTTTAATTTATTATTTTTACGAATTTTAATATAAACAACCAATATGTAAAAGATGTTAAAGTAGTTAGGGAAATTTCGTGACATTTATTCCATGGCCGATTTCGAATTTTATCTATTTATTATCATATGCGATTAAAATACAACAACATCAAATTAAAATCAACCGATGAAATAGTAAGTATAGATATTGAAGTCATTTGTAAGCCAACGCTGCTCGCCAAAGTCTGTTCGTGCCACGCCAAGACTTCAGCTAATAAAAAACCCAATGCTCTTTCCCGCTTTTGGATCTAAGCACTACATTTGATGAACGTAATTAAGAAGAACTTCCGCCGAATCTGTATCTGTCTCGATGTTTCTCTCTAATATGGCTAATAACCAAAAAGCTCTGTTCGTGTTTGGGGATAAACTTTCAAAGTTATCTCTCAAACTTCACCCACTACATCTCCCCGACTCTCCTGTTCTAGCTCCAGGGTTGTGACAGTTCGATACAGAGTGACACTGGTGTATCTGCTTTTAAATTAGAACTAAAAATCAGTCGTCATTTCGTAAGCGATAGTTGGAGGTGAGATATTTGAAATAAATTTAGTTTTATTAACAGAGAGATGTTATTTTAATTAATAGGGTATTGGTTTAAATTTGAAATGGTAATATCAAGTTAGAAATAGTACTGTCGTATTAAGTTTTAAATTGTTTAAAAATAGTCAGTAGTTAAGTAAATTGCTTTAGGCAATACGTTAAATAAAATAGGAGGTATTACATACATTTTTGAATATATATATATGCTATAATATTTTTTTAAATATTGCTACAAAAAATTAAGCAAACTAATTATTGTCTAACAGCAGTTAATGTTTAAAAAGTAATGTTTTACTGCATACTTTGATTCGGCTTTAATATATAATGTGTTTCAATATTTAAAATTAATTGTTGTTGTTGTCATTGGCCATTAAGGCAAAGGAGGTGCGATTGTTCTTGTTTTCCAGTAGCGCCATCTATGGCCAAGAATTTGACTTCTGCCACACCCGTTTATAGGGAAGAGCAATTCATCCCCAAATTTATTCATCTACAAATTGACCTGAACCAGAAAACGATCAATCTGCAATTCAGTACCCCCAGTGGTATAATTTGTTATAGGAACATGGAGGACTTTGTGATCTGACAGTTTTAACGTGCGCCAGTCACCATTTACTACACGGGGAGTCTTTGGCCATCTGGATTCGAACTTCCGTTCTCACGAACGTAAGTTCAGTTAATTACAGATAAAACATCATAAATTTAATTTTAAAAAATATCTATTTATTTAAAGGGGAGATACTGGTACTTATTGATTAGGCAAGTTTGCTACCTGGTTCTTATAACCGATAAGTTCCAAAAATTCACTTTATTTGACATCACTTTTCAATTTTTATAATGTTACACAAGTACCATTCATGTATATCCCAAAATTATTTGCGTCATTTTATATTGAACTCAAAATTCAGTTCCATCAATGTAACTTTATATCTAAGCAAGAATAAAGTTCTGCCAATAGAATTTTAAATCTAACTCAAAACTGAGATGAGTCAATTACATTTATTCAATTCAAGTAAAGTTTAATCAGTCTCACTTCAAGTATAACTTAAAATTAATTTGCGTCAATAAAATAAACTGCTTTTGAGGGGAGTTGAAATATTTCTAAAAACATTTCACTCAAAAATTTAAAAAAATCTTTAATACTCATGAGCATCTTACTGTTTAGAACCTGCCAAAACCTTTAAATTCTTATTTGATAATGTCCATTTTTTCCTATATTTAACCTCCTTCTTATTACTGCATTTTTAAACTTCCTGTATAGAAATTGTACATTTTTTTAAAAATAAGGTGTGTAAGTTTTATCACTTCTTCATTAGAAACACGCAAGAAATTTGGATTGACGTTGTATAAATACGAATTTAATTTATTTATTTTAAAGTTTAACATTAAGCAATAAACTGGTAAAGAAAATTAAAAAAAAAATTTTTTTAATTATTGAGATAGTTTTGAAAATTAACGCCTCAAATATAAACCTTAATTCATTAAAATTAAAGTGCTATTTTTATGAATTCAAATTGGCAAAGATAATTAGACAGTTATTTTTATTAATTTCAACCCACACTGGAACTTTCAGTCTCTTTTTTTTCACGATATAAAAATAAATAGTTCTAGAATATTTTACAAAATATGTCTAAACAACTCTTTTTAAATGCCGTAGATCGAACTTATTTCTTCATATATAGAAAAATTCAAAATTAAGCTATTTTCTGTTGCGCAAAGTCACCACCAAGGGGACATGACTACTTGTATTAATATAAATATGCAGAAACCTTAAAATCATATTCATATAATATATTAAGTAGCAACAATGATTACAAGTAATAACACTACAAATTGTTACAATAACATCTAAAGCTTATTGCAATTATAATGTTGCAATATCAATTTTTATTACAACTGCAATTATGCTGTGTAATATTAATTATGATTAATGGTAATTGGTTGCATTTTGATACACAAAAATTGCGGAAAATAAATTAATATTTAAAAACTTTGTTAAACAGTATTACATATAGAACAACAACGAATTGAAAAGATAATATTTTTAAGAGCACTGTGAAAAAGGGTTTCTCAAAACACAGCAAAAATGTGTCAAAAATTGTTCTGAAACAAATAATAGTCGAATTTAAAAAATCCTTGTACTCAAAGTTAAAACATCATATACTCATTTATGAGTGAAAAGCATAGCTTCAAATGAGGTGTACAGGAAAAAAACTCGAGGGAGAGTACTGTTGACGGGATTTGAACCGGCTTCCGAGATTGTAGCCGGAGACTCTACCCACCATAATTGTACAGTTCAGTCCAGGGAGAATTAAAAAGCTTTACAAAGTGAACGCCGCAGTTTCACATCACGACATACTAATTTCCAATTTCAGAAGGGTACAAAGGATTGCAATTTCGGAAAATGTGGTCCCAATAGCTTAGTCAGGAGATCGGTAATTTAAATTTCATTTTTGCTCATTTAGTTATATTTTAAAACTTTTAATCGAATTGGATGTATGTCATAAGGTATCATGTTGGTGGTCATTATATAAAGGCCTCCTAACTCACCTAGCATGGGGATGTACGACTATGGTGTCTAGAGCATCCTACTCCGATCCCGGAGTTCCTTAGTTCGAATCCTGCCAGCCTGTATACATATCTGTCACATACTTCTGCCTCCACGTCCCTATCGAGAGGGAATCAAATTGAGATCAAAATTGATTCAATCAAAATTGAGCAAATGTTCATTCAATTTTCAATCCACGGGGTTTTTCAATTTCGACTATATTTATTTCGGAGTTATTTTGATAAATTTTTGTTCAATTTTAAGCAACCTCTTTTTGCAGTGCATAAAGATACGTCATGTATTTTTGGAACCATTTATTATGAAAAGGAAATATGAAAGAAGAAAATGAATTAGCAATCTCTTTAAATATAGTAAAAATTATTCTGCAGCAGCTGCATAGATTGTTTATTTTCATGTAAATTACATATTTTCATAAAAGCATTGCAATCAGAGTTTTTAATAAGTACTCTTTCGATGAAAGAGAGAAATTTAAATTAGTTTACATTGAAAGGTATCTATGGAGAATAGCTTTTTTAGTTTATTAACTTTCTTTAAAAACTAATTAGTTGCTAACATATTTTTTTTACCATAAAGAAAAATACATCAAAAGTATAATAAGCTCTGATTTTTATGGCTTTATTTTGCAGAGAAAATATTTACAAGAAATAAATCACTAACTCAATATGAACATTTGGTGACAATTTTTCCTTTTCACATTATTGAAGACCTTAAGAAAATAAGAATTAAATGCTATTTTTGAAAAGTTCTTATTTTAGTCTTACTTAATAAAATTTCAAAAATTTTCCAAGTGCATTTGACGACAAACAGTTGACAAAAACCTTTGATAACCTCCTAATCCTTCATTTAACCGATTATTTAAAAATTATTACTTTTTTGTTTTTACTTTTACTTTTATGTTATTATTTACTTTTTTGTTCCATTAAATAAAGTCTATTTTACACTTTAAGAAATTTTTTTTTTACATATTCAATAACTCCACACAAAATTTTTAATTTGGAACTTTCACCACATAATAAAATTTTAGATAAGTATTTAATACTGTGTTTTATAACACGTTGAAAATGTGTTAATTAATCAACAAAAAATATGAAAATTTTAGCTAGGAAATTGGTCGAAAGAAAAATCTGAGAATTGAGAAATGAATTTTAGTAATCATAAAATTTCGCCATCGACCGAAATATCAACAACTAAAAGAATTCCATACCGGATAATCTAATTCAAATAATCTTGGGTTGTCAACTGGTAATGATAAACGGAAAATCAATTCATCATGGACAGCCATATACCGACGGGATATTTTGTTCTGTTCCAGTGCTATATGGAAATAATATTAGAGGGACTGAAAAGTCATGTCGGTATATAAAGGATTAAGCAGCATATTAAACTGTAAAAAGTGCGAGCGCTATGAAGCGAACAGTTTCCTTGAAGTGATGTATATTTATAGATTATGCTAATTGGAAGCTTACGGATATGAAATAAAGACAAACCATAATCTTGAGCAGTAGGGGCTCAGAAAAGAGAGCGTTCGCCTTCCAATGAGGTGAATCGGGTTCCAATCCCATCGATGGCTGGTCAATACGAATGCCGCACCCGGCTTGCACCGACCTCAATACTGACGCAAAATATTCCAGTGGATTAGAGTCCCCTTTCCGTCAGACTAACAGTGGGGTTTTTCGAGCTTTTCCTCTCCTAGTAACGCAAATGCGGGTTAGTTTCATAAAAAAGTCCTCCACAAAGGCAAATTTCTCCCAATATTTCTGCTCCAGGAATTCCCTTGTCTTCCGTATCGGGTTCAAAATTACAAGTCTACTGAGTTGAACGTTAGTAACCGTAAGCGCGTGGTGCCCAGACTCGTGCATCCATCTTGTCTGGTCCCAGAGTCCAAATCCCTGGTCTCCTTTGCCCGTAACGTTGCTGTGTTGCCATCTTTTCGTCGCCAAGCCATCCCTTCCTGGTGTTAATTTCTTTCCTGAGTAAGTACGAGCGTGCCTGCGGAAGTGGGTCGGGGTTAAGCTAGTTATTAGTAGTCAAAAGTCCACAAATTGGGCCGGCTGTTCAACGACGTTATACTAATAATTTGATGAAATCATCTATTTATAGGTTTATTTATTTATTTTCCTTTAGAAGTTATACTAATTCAATTACAATGGCACAATCACATAAAACAGTATTAATTAATGTATTAAACAATTATGCTACTTTGTTTATTTAAAGTAGTAATAACATAAATAAAAAAAACTATCACGACAATCTACTATATCTTAAACCGTTCTGCCTCAAATTGGTTGATCTAAAACCGTGATATGGAGTTATACAAGATTAGCTTTGTTTCAGGCAGCGATTTTTCTATGCCTTTTCATCTTTTTTTCCCCTCCTCTCATTCTTATAATGGGGGAAAGAAGGGAAATCGAAGTGAGTTGTGACGTTTTCTGAAAATTAGAAGTTTTTTTTTTCTCCTTTGTTTTTCCCCATTTTATTTCCCCCTCGTTTCTCTCATTTATTTTGACATTTGTAGTTTTTGTTTCGGCTGTCTTTTTCTATTCGTTATTTTTCTCTTTTTCGCAATTTTTCTTAGGAGAGGCCTAATTGTTACTTAACTTACACATGCTCGTATTTTCTTTTCCCTCTTTTTGTTTCTAAAAGGAAAAACAAATCTAGTTAGGGAGAGTCTATTATGATATCTTTTCTTAAGACATTGTTTGTTTGTCAAACTGCTTTTTTTGTTTCAGATGATATTTTTTAGTTGTTTCTAAGATAAATGTTTTTCGTTAATTCTTTATTTAAAAACTTTGTTATCTGTTGAAAATACTTAAGAAACTGGGCAAAAAATCTTACATTTATTAAGTTTTGAACTAAATCATATTTCGTAATTGGGATTTAAAACTATTCTAACAATAAGAACTTTATAAAAGCTAACTGACATTATGCAAATGTTACCGTCAGGATCTGAAATCTGGTAAATGTCAACAATATCGAATGCCATTCTCCATTGTCGATGTCAACCATATAATCTCTCAAGTGGATATCAGAAACGTTTTTTAATCATCATTATTTCTTAGTTTACTGGCAAATTTTAGCTTACAGCTTGCATTTATAATAAATGATGTATAAAGAAAACGTAGTAACCATCATCTTATTTTACTCATTACATCGCCATAAGGGTAAGTTAAATGCCGACATTTTATGATGTAAATGGTTTTGGTTAACATTGGTTTTTAACAAAACTTGTATTTCTTTTTTACTATTAGAGTATAAAGAATATCGTTATTTGCTGATGTCATAAATAATAAGATTTTCCTCAATATTCCACGCTAGAATATGGTAAATGTTGACATTTGCTGATGTGAGTGAGAAATAAATAGATAAAATAAAAAGAATTTCAGCAATATTCATCCTTAGAGCATGGTGAATGTTGACGGTTGCTGATTTGAGGGAGAAATAAATATATTGAATAAAAAGAATTTCCCCAATATTCACAGTTAGAACATGGTAAAAATTGACATTTGCTGTTGTGGATGAGAAATAAATACATAAAATAAAAAGAAATTTCGCAATATTCACCGTTAGAGCATAGTGAATGTTGACGTTAGCTCGCGTGAGTGAGATATGAATATACTAAATATGAAAAATTTCCTCAATATTCAACGTTAGTGTATTGTAAATGTCGACATTTATAATGTGACTGAGAAAAAAAAACATAATTAAATAAAATTAATTTTTACAGTATTAAACATTAGTGCTTGTATAATGTCAACATTTGCTTATGTGAGTGAAAAATAAATATGCTAAATACAAAAAATTCCCTCGAAACTCAGCGTTTATGTATTGAAAATGTCGACATTTATGATGTGACTGAGAAAAAAAACATAATTCGCGATCGCAACGAACTATAGGGGGCGTTGTTGTATGAGACGCATACCTGCGATTTCTATATGAACCGTCATTCAGTTACTCTGGAGACGTCGTTAATGTAGCGTGTAGCATTGCAACGTTCCTTCTTTAATGTGGCTTATTAAATTTAAAAAAGAAAAATGCTTGATCTTCTTTCTTGTACAACCGAAAACAAAATGGTATCTGCAATATTTTTCTGTCTTGCAATCAAAACACATCGGAAAAATATTTGTACATTAACAGAAAAAAATATGTATATTCTTATAAGAGTTAAAACCTAATGCCCGAGAAATAG
>NC_092207.1:56995991-57029972 GCF_043381705.1 Parasteatoda tepidariorum | reverse complement strand
AGGAATTTTTCTTCAAATGTTTGGCGTGTTCTGTTCCTGAAAGATTTACTAATATTCTGGAGATTTTTTTCAAGTTCTTCGGCCTTTTCCTTAGGGAAATTTTGTTTCTTATTTGCTGCTAAAAAATGGCGTCTGATTCAGTCAATGACTTTGATGGAACTAAATGAAAACGTGATAAATTAATGTCCGATATTTACAGGCTCCCGCTAGACGGCGTACTCGCGATCGCGAATTAAATAAAATTAATTTTCACAGTATTAAACATTAGTGCTTGTTCAATGTCGACACTTGCTTATGATAAAAATAAATATTCTAAATAAAAGGAATCCCGAATATTCAACGTTGATTTATTGTAAATGTCAACATTGATGATGTGACTGATGAAAGTGATGAAAAAACATAATTAAGTAAAAAGAATATCCTCAGTATTAAACATTATTGGTTGTTCAATGTTAACATTTATGACAGTGAAAAATAAATGTATTAAATAAAAAAATTCTTCAAAAATCACCGTTAGTGTATTGTTTTTGTCAGCCTTTACTTATGTAAGTAAAAAGTACAATCAAAAACATGAATTCAATTTTCACCTTGTCGATATTTACTAGTGCAAATGAATAATATTAATATTTAACAGATATTTCGAACACTCAATAAAACGTCTATTTGAATGACGACATTCATCTGACAATGACGACATCTACCATTTTCGGTCCTTCACTCGCCTTCGGTTAATACGTTTGCGCTTTGAAGTCGGTATTTAAAGATTGTGTAAAATAATTTTAAATCTTGGTTAACGTTTTTCAGCTTCGTTTCTCAAATAAAAAACAACTTGCAGTTCATTTTATTTATTTATTTATTTATTTATTTATTTATTTATTTATTTATTTATTTTATTGATTAAATTTATTTTTTATTCATTATTGTATTTATTTATTTTATTTATTTATTTTGTTTATTTATTTTTTAATATTACTTATTATATCTATATTTTTTGCACTTCTTAAAACATTGAAAAAGCTGCAACTAGTTTTGCAAGTATACTGAAAATACTTTTGGTTAAAGATGGATTTGGAAATTCAATACATTACATCTCTATGATTCATACTAAAATATTTTGTAAATTTTGTCGTTTTTATGTATTAATAGCTAAAGGTTTATTTACTCTTAGTATAAACTTTAAAATGTAAGAATTTTTTTTTCTAAATTTTATTATGAACCTTCAAAACATAGCTTTAAAAACAAAACAAAAAAATTAATTTCAGGGATATTTTATTAACGTCGGTAAGCAGCCTATTTACGTTCGGAAATTCGTGACAATGACGTTTACTTGACGTTTTATTTTTGAATCTGGCAGTACAAGATCGAACCATACGTATAGAATCAATGCAGTAAATAAAAGCTTAGAATTTCTGTAAGCCAGACAGACATGAATTTTCTGCCACAATCTACTGGTGTGAATATTTTGTGCAGTAGCTTCCGGCCAGAAATAGTACATGCATTAGCCAGCTACCACCGTGATTCGAAACCTGATCGCTTGTATCAAAAAGCAAGTACTGGCACTAGTTTTTGCACCCTTGGCTACAACATATTATCCGCTCTGACAATGAGCATTTGGAAAATTTTGGTCATTCTTAGTTATCAAAATTAATAATTTAAATAAATGTTTTTATTATTTAGATCATAATATGCTAGCATATTAAAGATATGTTTTGAATTATCAATGAAAACAAGCTAAGGTGTTTGAAATTTTAATGGAAGCAGGAAAGCTTTTTGCATTAGTTTATATGAAATTTACAAGTATGCATAGAAATTTGCAATAAAATGCCCGGTTACACTTTTTATAGATATAGCATGTTGAATACACATGTAAAAAATCACGCGTATAAAATACTTGTATTTGTACCCCTTTGAATAAGATTATACATCTAACCAAATGTATATGCTTATAAATTTATATCAGTATGCATTCAAATGCCGAGGTTTTTTGTTGTCATGTCAAATCTATTAAAGCCATATCAAATGTAAATCTAAATGAAAAAGAATTTAAAAGAAGGAACTGATATTTTTTATAACGTATCCAAATAACTAATTTTATTTCATACAAAAGAACAATAAATATCTTCTGAATTTATAAGAAATATTATCTGTTTATACAATCCTACAATTTCTATAATTTCATCTCAGATTTATTACTAAAATAATATAAGATAAAATTGTAAAAGTAATATCTTTTACATACCAGCTTTACAATTTTGATGCTGATAAGAAAAGGAAGATGTATTTGATTAGAGAGCATATATTAATTAGTTTCTTTATTTAGATTAGCATATAAATTATTTATTAATAATATTCTTTATTTAGTTAGTTATTAATTTCTTTATTTAGATCAGCAAATAAATTATTAAATTATTTATAAATTATTTTCTATCTTTACTAATTTAAACTTTGAGTCTCAAGGACCCACACTATTGTTCTTCTCAAAGTTTAAATCAGTTGAAATTGAAACGTTATATATATATATTTTTTTACAGATTTTATAAAATAAAAGAAAAATAAAATAATAACGGGAATAAAATTGATTTTTGACGGTTGATATTTGATGGCTTATTTATATTTCCACGCCAAATCTTCTAACGCCAGTCAAAATTGACAGTCGCCAAGGCAAAACTGGCTAAGCCCTGTCCAGCAGCATTCTAACAAATAATATATAAACTATGAAACAAAAACAAAAACAAAAAAAGGAAATCCCGCTTCACCGCTCAATTGCACATGATTCGCCAGAATAAGAAAAATGAAAATAAAAACAGAAAAGGGAATAAAAATTGACAGTTGATATAAAGTTTATAAAATTTCTTTACTAAGCCCATCAAACGGAGGAGCAAAGTTACCCAATCTCTGTCTATCATATAGAAGTCTGAAGCCTTTTCCTTCCCTTCTTTGGAACTTTTCTGTTTATTCCCACTCTTTTCAGTCAATGCAGAGGCTTAAGTCTTGGTCTCACAAACTGGCACCAAAAGCATGTGGGATAAAAAAAAATTTAAAAAAAGAGGGGAAAAAAAGGAACCAGAAATGCCCCCTGCGGCGTGAACCTAAAAATCACTTCAGTATTTAAACCTATATTTGCGCCCTCCTACTTTTTGAAAAGAAAGTTTTTTTTCTTCAAGTGTTAGTTCTCCCATTCACCGTGGGCAGTTTTGTTCTTTAGATATATTTGCTAGGTGGACAAAAAATAGGCTTTAGTTCCATTTTTTCCCCTTGAAGGTTCTCTTATTGGCATTGTGGACAATGGACTTTAGGATGAGAAAAAAAAAGCCCTTCCCATTTCGTCTTTGGTCTGGTGGAAATCTCTTAAAAAAGTGTATTTCTAAAATATATTTTAGGTTAAAAAGTAAAGAAAGTAAGGAGCTTTAACTGAATCCAGTCAAGGGTTGGATTGAAAAGTTTTTCAGTTGAAAGAAAGTGAAATTTCACGCCAAAAAGACTTTTCTGGTCTCCCATGGCCAGAGATTTTCATTCCTCTTCACTATCCCCAACGAATTTCCTGCGCGACAGGTTCTCAATCAAGAAAATAAATCCAATAAGTTAGAATAGTTAGTAATGATAGGAATTAATTTTAAAGTACAATAGCGTACTTTTTTCGAATTTACTATATACCATGTCTAATAGGTAAATAAATAGAAAAGACTAATACATTAGCAATAGTAAGAAAATAATTTTATAATAGTAACAACAACAGAATGATTCGAAAAAATAGGTTTAAAGGTCAAGAATAGAATAGGATCTCACGCCAAAACACCTTTCCAATGGCCAAATATTTTCATTCCTCTTGACTTTCACTAACGAATTTCCTGTGTGATAGGTTATCAATCAATAAAATAAATCCAGTGGGTTGGAATAGTTAACAATAATAGAAATTAATTTTAAAGTACAATATCGTGCTCTTTCCCATGGATTTATTATATGCCATATCTAATAGGTAAATAAATCCAAAAGACTAATACATTAGCAATAATAAGAAAATAATTCTGTAATAGTAACAACAGAATGATTCGAAAAAATAAGTTTAAAAGTCAAGAATAGAATAGGATCTCGCCCCAAAACATCTTTCCCGTGGACAAATATTTTCATTCCTCTTGATTTTCTTCAATGAATTTCTTGCATGATAGGTTGTCAATCAAGAAAATAAATTCAAGAATAGTTAGCGATAATAGGAATTAATTTTAAAGTACAATAGTGTACTCTTTCCGTTGGGATTTACGATATAGTATCACGCCTAACAAGAAAGCAAATTCAGAAACCTAATACAATAGCAGTAATAAGAAATAATTTCGTAATTGTAACAAAAGAAAGAAATCGTGAGAATAAATTTAAAAGTCTAGAATAGTTATTAGTAATAAGAGTTTTAATTTATAATACAATATAACAATAATATTATCCAACAGATTTTCGAAGTGATGATGTGATAATGAAGGGATTAATTTAGAATGATTAAAATAGCAGTAATAGGAAATAATTTTGTAATAAAATAAGAGAAATAATACAACTAACTTTGAAAGTTATTAAAAAAAAACAATCAAGTGATAAATTTTTGTAGAGTAAAATAGTTATCATCAATAGAAATTAATTTTTAATAATTCAACATCAAGGAGTTTATCAAACGTTCATTTATTATCACGCAAGAGAAAAGGTCAAAAATTTAAAATAGTTATCAATAACAGACAATTTCTAATACAAATTCTATAATGGGCTTTTCCCAACGCACTTTCAACGTGATAAAATGCTAATCAAGATAATTATTCAGAATGTTTAGAATAGTGTTTATAATAGCAGCAATAGGAAATAATTTTGCAATAAACTAAAATGCATAATACAAAAGACTTTCAAGGTGATAAAAGAACAAATAAAAGAAAAATTTTAATTGGGTAATAGTAATTAGTAGTAATTAGTGTTTTTAAAAATGTCTGATTGTCCAACGTTGATTGAACGCCAATCAAAAGAAAAGGTTAAAATTTTTAGAATAGTGATCAATAGTGGGCATTATCAATTATAAAACAATAGTTATAATGGGCTTTATCCAACAGAGTATCAACGTGACAGAATGCTAATCAAGAGAATAATTCAGATTGTTCAGAATAGAAGTAACAGGAAAGTATTTTGTAATATTATAATAGGCATAATGCAACGAACTTTCGAAGTGATCGAAGAACAATCAATAGAGAAATTTCAATTGATTGAATGTAAATCAAGAAAGAAAATCAAAAGGTTAAAAATATTATAAATAAATGCCATTTTAATTTATGATACAATAGCCATAATAATTAATGATGCATTGATCCAACTGGTTTTTTAAAGTGGTTGAATGTCAAGAGGACAATATAAAAAGATTAGAATAGCATTAATAGAAAATAATTTCGTAATAGAACAAGGAACTTTATCCATTTTCGGCTGGATAGACTGTTAATTAAGAGAATAATTCCAATAGGTAGTATAGTTTGCAATAATAGGATTTAGATTTGCAACACAGTAACAACAATGGTCTTTATCCAACGGATTTTTAAAGCGATAGAATGTAAATCAAAATAATAAGTCAAAAGCGTTAGAATAGTTTCTAATAAGAAATGTTGATCATGTAATACGATAACTAAAACCAACAGACAAACAAAATGATAGATAATGTCTCTCAAGAGAAATAGTAAAAGTTGAATTCGTTAGCAATAATTAACGCTAATTTTGCTATGTAATAACTACAATAGCTTTTAATTAACAGATTTATATCACAGGATATCTACAAGTCTTCGTTTAAAATAGTCATCAACAGTCACTTATTTTATAATATAAAGTTTAAAACAAAACAAAAACAAAAACCGTTCAGACATTCTTTATTAATAGTACCAACTAAGAATGGCTAATAATAATAAGATATTTTGATATAATACTTTATAGGCTTTCTCAACTGGATTAGCGTCGTAATTAAAATTCAATAAAACAAGCAGAATTGGAAAAAATTAACATTTTTCAACAAATTCATCATACAACAAAAATGTTAAATTTCATACACTGTTAGAAATTTCTCGGAAAAAATGGCTGAATAACAATCCATTTATTTGTTATTTTACCATATTTAAGCAAAGCAGTGAAATAACCATAAATCAGATGGCAATGAAACTATTAACAGTGAGAAAAATCGTTTATTAACAATTTTACCTAAAACTGTTCAATAACCAGAATTTTATTGCACCAACTACTCCCACCTAATGAAGCAACTGTAAACATATTATAGCCGAGGATCTCAGGATCGAGAGAATGGGGGTTCGAGTTTCAGCGTTGACACCTCCACTTCCTTTAACACACATGATGAATTTCTAGTGTCCTGTGCTCTCCAATGACCATTATCCAACGAGAATCCTAGCTTCTATGTCCAATTAAATTTCTTTTTTTTACTGTTTTGAAACAATGGTAGCTGTAAATGGTTAAAAATCCGTACAGTTTTGTATTCACGGTTTTATACCCAAACTAGTTATAAGCAGTTTCAAAACCGTAAAGGTTAAAAATATTCTTTACCATAAACTTTACGGTTAATCGAATGGACAGACTGCTGCTCATTATTTTACCAGAATTTTAGAATAAAATTTCAAACAGCGTATTTATAGAGGAAATAGGTCAGATAAAAGTTTTTGACGCGTAGATAAGTACAAATCTAAATTTTACACTTTTTTAATACTTTCTGCTTATTAAATTATTAAATATTTTATGATTTCTAAACTATTAGTCATGTAATTTTGGAATCCGTGTCATTTAATTCAGCGTAAACAATTACATAGGGCACAATAACTCACTTGTCTAGACACTTTTGTTTAGGTTTCGATCCCTCTTTTTGATCCTTTTGTGCCTCTGAAGAAATTCAATATAAAAACTAACTTTAAACTTCCATGTTGGACAAAACCTCAAATTTTAAAATAAAGATCAACTTTTTCTAAATTTTCTAACTGAGCCTATTTTTCACACAAGGGAACTGACCCACAATTTCATATGATATTCAAACAAATCATCAGTCTCTTGCAAAGAAATAAAAATAGGGTTTTCAATTGAACGTAATAAATTCTTTTTTAATTGTAATTTCTCAGTCAATGTATTTCAAATTTCATTTTTTATTATTTAGAAATGCTTAGTTCAGTAACACGAAAAAGTTTTTAAAAAAAAACATGTATCAAAAATTTAAATTCTTTTTTTTGCTTTTATTTAGTATAAAAAGTATATACTATTTTAAAAAGTTAAGTATATGTTTTAGCATTTAGTACTTGGTATTGTATGAAAGTTAATGTATTTAGTATTAGCGTTAAGTACATATTAAGTTAAAATATAATAAAATACGACGAACGAGTATAATTGCATCCAAAAATCATTTGACCATTTGATTACAAAGCCAAAAAGATTAAGAAAAACAAAAACAAAAATACAAAAAAAACGTTAGCGACTTAAGATTTTGACTAATTTATTGACTAAATTGTTAAAACCTTATTTTTAAAGTTTTTAATGTGAAACATTTGAATTTGAAGCTGATAGGGGAAAAAACGAAATTTATTTGAAGAAAAAAAATGCGCTTTTGTGCTTGATTTTTTTTATTTTTTTTTTTTAATTTACAGTTGACTTTAATCGCTTAATACATATTTTGATAGCATTTTAAAATACGTGAAATTACGATCATTAGATTAAGAAACATTTATTAATCTAACGTTTCTTTTTTCTTCTCTTTTTTTAAGTTTCTTTTTTTGTCACATTTTACAGCACTTTTTCCAGTTTAAATCTTCTCATACTCGTTCTCACTTTTATCAATCTAAGAAACTAATAATAATTAAGATTTATAGATTTATTCAATAAGGATTTTGAATAAGTCTTAACAATTATTCACTGCAAATGCTTATTAAGAACGGTTGAAGAGAAAGATAAAATCAGTCATTTTTAATCAAAAATCGGAACAAAATAAGCGCATTATTGGTGGGCAATTTACAAGCGTCCAGCATACATATATGAAATTTGATTAAACTACGTCAGAAAATTGCATAACTATATATTTTAAGTGTATAATTGTCTTTGACAGTCCAAAATACTTTATCCTTAAACAAGGAAACGCTAGGGATTTTAAATTAGGATTTTGTGCGCAAAATGTATTAATCATTATTTCTTCCGGAACACTGTAATGTAGTTTTTTTTTCTTATGGTTTTTTATCTTTCGATTTCTCAAGAATTAAAATTTCGCTTTGCCTAATTTCGCTAATTTAGTTTAGTATATTGTAAATAACCCTGAAACGATGTAAGATTAAAATTAAATTATTGCAGCACGATTGTTACAATAATTCATTATTACATGAGAATGATCAAGTTATGTCTGAAATAAAGTTTTAAAGCAACGCGTGAACTTCGTATCATATTCAATCTAACAATTACCAACCTAACAAAATTAATATTTCCCGTGGAATAATTTCATCTCATTCCGTAATTAGCATCATTCCTTCATTTTTGATAAGTAAAGCCCTAAATTCCACCCCATTTAATCCACCTTTAAGTATTTAAACAAATTGTAAAGCTAATAAATGAAAGATAAAGCTCAAAATTATGCTCCTAACGTATTCATTTTTCGTTTCAGTGCAAATATATATTGAGTAAATGTAGTGTGAGATCATTAGATACTGCTTAACAGAATTAAAGCGGAGATATGTCGTTTCTAATTCACGCTTTTATTTTGTTCTTCATTTTTCTTTATTTAAGTATTTTTAGTTCACTTAAAGATCTCTTCCATATTTCAGTTCTGTAAGAACAGATTTAATTAATTTTTAGCTAATCTTACTTGTATTTGTACACTATAAGTGATATCTGTACATTATATACGTCCAGTACTGTCTAATGCACCCTAAACTTGTACTCTGACAAAAAATAAGAAGCCAATATTGCCAACTGTAAGAAAAAAATCTTGGGATCCATTTTTGGTAAAATCAAAAAGGGCCATTTGTACAAAAGCGGAACTAATACAGGAATTTACAAAACTTATACGAGCATAGATATAATAAAATTTATTATACAAGATGAGGTTTGCAGACACTTTTGCCATTTACATACAACTACCTCAACACATAAGATTTTCAATTATAAGCCAATTGGTAGTAGAGCTATAGGACATCCAAAACTTTGATGGCTGGACTACATTAACTTTGGTTTAGGTCTGGCGAAGATAAGTCAAAGGTTCTGGATCTGGAGAATGCCAAAGCCCTCTTTGCACTTTCTTATTATCATTAAAGAAGTGATCTAAAGGCAATGCTTCAACGAAGACAAATACAGGAATCGAGCAGAACATTTTACTGTTCAGCTATCACGAGAACTCCTCCCAACTGAAAGTCTAAGGTTGCCTGCTATTATGGAAAAAAGAGTGAAACATATGATATGGAAGCAAGTTCTAATTACGGATAATTGAAAAAAATTGACGTGACTGTCTCAACCTGAACCAATGTGAAACAGTTAAACCCACTTCCCAATTCTAAGTGACTTATCTTCATAAATATAGTAACCACTAGCACGCAAGTCTCGTGTCTAAAGGAGTTCTCATGATAGCTAGATAGTAACTCACCAAAATACTGAATAGAGCAGAGTTTCGAGAAGCCAAATAAAAAAAAACAAAAAGGGGTATAATTAATTTTGCAATTCACTTATTGACCTGAACATTTTCCAACGTTTATTTGCTTTATACGATCTTGTTTTAAGCTCACTGAACAAATGAAAAATACATATAACAAAGATATGACTGAGCTTTCGTATCTTCATATTAACTTTCAACGGATATAATAACCAATTCAGGGTCATTATTGGTGTCATAAGATAATGATCCACAAGACTGTTTTACTAAGGCTCTGTCATCACTTGAAATAAGGCTTCTCAGAGAATTATATGTATAACTGTTTCGAATTTGCATTGTCTGAGTTAAAAAAAAAATTGTGAAAATTGAAAATTATTAGTTGATTTTTATGATTTTCTTCTATAGGGAAAAGTTTTATCACGTTGAAGATCTCTTGAAATTTAAATACTTTATTAAATATTACCTGTGATATTATTTACCTAGATATTATTTAGATAACTCTTATTTACCTAGATAACTCTGCGAGTAAAGATGGTATAATATTGTTTAAAAAACAACCCTATTTTGATCTTAAGGCACTTAAAGTGCTTTTTTTAACCAATTCTTTTATATGAACTTTTTTTTGGCGGAAGAGCTTTAAAGAATGCCCTTAAAACATTTTAATGTGCAGATGCATGATTTTAAAAGCACTATTAATAGCTCACTAGTGTTAATTTGTAATTACTATAAATTATATTAAAAGCTATAAAATCAATATTTTTGCCTCAGTTTTTCTTAACTTCAGTTTATTTTGAACTTCTTAAAAAAAATAATGGTACCACGATTTTATTCCCTTTGTAACTACCATCGTTAATTCGAACATCGTAGTCTGCAAGGAATAATGATTGTAAATTCTGCATCAGGGAAGAGAGTTCAAACTAGAGAAATCTGGGTTGTGCCTTTAAACTCGTAACAATCTTTACGAATCAGTTCTTTCGATCAAATTATTTTGCAACTTCAGCAGATCACCAAGAAGTCCACTTAGGTCTTAATTTAATACCAGAAAAAAAGACACGTGAAAAAAAATTCTTCTGGTATAGATTAACATTAACTAGAGCTATAATTTTCTTTATATTTGATTTTTTTCTATTCTAATTTAATTTGTTATTCTTTCCGGAATAGACAAAAAAACTCTCTAAGATAGTATTGTGTATTGATACGGATTACTTTTGATGAAAGCTTTAAGACTTGCTGTCAAAAAAAAAATTTAATGCAAATAAAAGGACTCAGGTTAAACTTAAAGAGATAGCAAGTTCGTACTACCTCTTAACTCACTAACTCACTAAAACTCTTAACTCACTAAACATTAAAAATCTTGAACACTTGCAAATAACTTGCAAGCAATGAATGATGAAGCTGTTTCATTCTTACAATGTTTCACGGCTGCAGCTCCCTCGCACAGAAATTCATTGTCAAAAGAAATTCTATATTCTAAAGAATGCTACAACGTTTTACTCTATGCAGTTTTATTAAAGACACATCAGTAATTTGAGATGAAAAATCAAATTTTATTTTATTTTATAACCGTTGTTGAACAGCCGACCCAATTTTTTTTGATTTATGACTTCTAATGTTCAACTCCGTAGCCTTGTAATTTTGAACCCAATCCAGAAAACAAGGAAAATCCTGGATCAAGAATTGAGAGAAACTTGCCTTTATGGAAGATTTTTCTTTTGTTGGAACTAGCCCACATTTGAGGGAGAAAAACTACGAAAACCTTCTTTGTTAGTTTGGCAGCAAAGAGACTGTAACCCATGACCCGTCTACCACTGAGGATATTTTACTTCAGCAGTGATCGGTGCAAGTCGATCGTTGGAAACAAGCGCCTCTCCAACAAAAAGCTCAATGGAAAACAAACGCTCTTTACCCTGAGACACAACGGCTCGCTGAATAATCAAATTTAATTTTATTATCGTCGTTGAACAGCTGAACCATATTTTTTTTTGGGCTAACGACCACTAATGTTCAAGTCCATAGCCTTGTAATTTTGAACCCACTCCAGAAAACGAAGGAATTCCTGGATCAAGTATTGGGAGAAATTTGCCTTCGTGGGGGACTTTTTGATGGAATTACCCATATTTGTGCGACATGGAGAGGAAAACCATGAGAAACCCCACCGTTAGCCTGACGTAAAGGGTATTCAAACCCATGATCCATTTACCATTGAGGATATTTTGCGTTACTGTGGTCAGTGCAAGCCGGGTGTAAAATTCGTATGGGCCAGTCATCACTGGAATTCGAATTCGGGTGCTCACCTCATTGAGATGTAAAAAATTATAAATAAATTCCATGAAATCGAAGAGCAATCACAAAACTTCTGCTTTAAAGAAATTTAAGTTGAGGAGTGATAAATCGCCAACTGAGGCTGACTATTCTTCCGGCTGACCAAGAAAGGAAGAGAATTCAGACCTTTGGCCAGGTAAATAAATCCCTTTCGTCCAGAAGCCCGTTGGCTATGGTTGGGCGAGCGCCCCTGATTGTTTTTGACAGCCTAATGGCCCACGCAGCCCCGAGAGGGGCGGCACAAAGAAAAAATGGCGAAAAAAGGGAGATATAAATATATCTGCCTCTCCCATGCAACTTCTCCACCCCTCTTCTTGTAGAAGGGCGTGTACTTCTTTGTTTTTTTGGCTTCCCTTTCAAGTTTCAGGACTTATAATTAACGTTTACTTTTATGGAACACTGTCTCTTGATGGTCTGTTAACAAAACAGTGTTTAGAATACCGATATGGCCGATTTTGAAACATGTTAAATACAGCATTTGTCATCCCTCAATTTAATTTATAACGAAAGAATAATTTTCACGCGCTATCAGTTATGAAAACTGTGTTAGATCAGCACTTCAGATGTCAGATATGCTTGTATCATTTTGAGAAACATGATCAAGTCATGATAAGATTATGACATTTATGTTTCTAAAATATATCTACGCGTGTTTTCCTTCTTACAAGCGTAAAATGATTAAACTATTTTAAAAATATTAATTTCTTTTAAATTGTCATGTCTAGATGACTTCATTGTTATCTAAGTGCAATTTTATTCATGAAATTAAAGCAAATTGGTACGGGGTAATAATTTTTTTTCAAGTAATCTTACAAATGACAATAATTTAGAATAATAATTGAAGAAATATTGCTTCATATTATTTTGTTATTAAGACGAAGCAGAATAAGTAAAAAAAAAAGTATTAAAAAATAATGTAGGCAGAGACGGTTCTGAGCAAAGCTGATGTAGAAAAGAATTTAAAGAAAAAAAATTAATATTTCAAATTTACTTTTTGTTTTTGATGAAGCAGATTAATCTGATTAATCAAGAATAGAATAAAAAAAATTTTTTTGAATATTTCAAGTTTGCTGTCTGATGAAGCAGAATAATCTGTTTTGTTTATTTCTTTTATTTAAAACAAACTTCTGCTAAGAAAAGGATACTAGAAGCATAACGATAGAATGGAAATTAAATTTTTCGTAGATGTTGTGTGTTATTTTCATTCAACGAAACAAAAGGGGGAGAAATAAGAAGTTCTTATTAAAATTTGTCGAGCAAGAATCTATTATAAACTTATTAAGTTAATTAATAGTCAACAAATCAGCAGTTCTAACAAGGGAAGTACACAAATTATTGCATAAAAATCGGTTATCGCATTGTAATAAAATGATTGGAATTAGAAAGGATTTATAAAAAAAACTGGCAACAAACTGTTTTAAGATGGAATCGTTGCTAATAGAGCGTGTCAAAGACTTAGGAAAGTAGGGATTTTAAAAAAAAAATATATTAAATGTCAATGAATCCTTTTGATGTAAATGTTCGTTTTAAATAAAAATATATACACAGGCATTTTATAGAATATTGGTTCGTTAAGTGAAAAAGAGAATCATTTTAAATTATCAGGTAGAATAAACTGTTTCAATGATTTGAATGGAATTGTCAGTACGAATTTGAACACCAGATTGTCATCGAAGTTGATTATTTTAGACGTAAGATTGACCCAAAACCGAAGAGCAATTTATACATTTTGCTTTTTCAAATTCAATTGAAAAATAATTATGCATTGCAAAAGATCCATTTTCTGTCGATACAAAGCTCTTTACAATGGACATCTTTAATAAACATATTTTTAGAATCCTTGTTAAAAATGAAAAGACAAATAAAAATAGACTTCGCCTATTAATATTTAAGAAACAAAAAAAAAATTCCACGAAAATCTCGCTAATTACTATAAGGTAGATGGAGCTGAAGACGTTAAACTCAGTTTAATTTCAAGAGGAATTGATTTTTAGAAAAACTTCTTAGTATCTTCCGGCAAGCAAACTGGTTTTGATAATTTTATTCTCTTGATTTCCTTGCTTCACTCATTGCAAATAGAATAGGCGATTAAGAGCTACGTGATTTCCACACTCTCCACACGTTTACCCTCTCCATTACCATAGTTTAGGTGAATCTTGCCTTTTACGTTCCAACACGAAGTTGGAATATGCTTGCGTAGCAAAACAGTAATTTGCACTGCACGCAAAATGAAAAATAGACCATCTTAATGAGTTTCGATCTAATGAATTAAAGTTGGGTCACGTAAGATGCAATCTTAATGGTTCAAAAAAGCTAACGTCATTCAATTACGACAGACAATATTTTAAGTTACAAAATCATACACAAAAACCCTTTCTGAATCAACATAAAATTTTTTTCGATAGGTCCGGGCCCATAAAATATGGAGGGGGTACCTGCAATCTGAAGTTCTAATCTCAACAGTTCAGTCAGTTGGACGACCGAAATTTGTCCTATTAAAGTTGATTTTACTTTTAGTATGTTGTTGTTGCTGGCGTATGCCTGTTAACGCAGAGGGGTGCGATTTTTCTTGTTTTCCAGTGGCGCCATCTATGGCCAAGAATTCGCCTTCTGCCACACCCATACATCACACCCGATTAAAGGGTGTGACCAATTCATACATCCATTTATTCATCCACAGATCGTAATTTTGACCTGAATCAAAGAACGATCAATCTCCAATCCAGTACCCCCGGAGGTATTGATTTGTTATGGGAACATGGAAGACTTTTGCGACTCGACAAATTTAACGCGCATCAGTCACCATTTTACTACATCATGCCTTCAGCCAACGGGGTTCAAACCTACGAACTCTCGGACATGGACCCAGCGCCCTACCGACCAGGCTATCCTGGCCTCACTTCTTCTATAATTGCAGTATTGAACTATTAAGCGAACTCAAAATATTTTGCACTATTATAAATCTCATTTGTACCACAATAATTTATTCCAAAATGTAATTTTTTAGAATTTATTTTATTTATTCTTTTATAATAAGCAAAAAAATGCTTGACTTGTAAGATTAACAACAATTATTTCAACATAATCTTAAATGATAAAATTCAAAACTTGCAAACAATACAATCTTTACAATATTAAGTAACAAAATGCTTGAATTTTGTTACTTAAAATATCGTCTTCAAATATTAATCAGTATATGTAACGTTAGTCCCCACAACATTAAGTGACATTCGAATTTCGTAACAATCGAATCTTTAGATCAAGGTTGTTAAGGTGTCAAGGTTTTTTTTATTTTGCGCAACGTAGAGATTCGTAATATTCAAATCATCTAAAGTTTCGTTATAGTCATAATTCAAGGATTTGACATCTTTAGTATTAGTAATGTATAAAAATTATGTATTTTATAAAAAATAGTGATAATCTTTCAAAGATTTATTTAAACTGTTCTGGTGTACTTTTCATGCCCAGCAAATTTTTTATACCGTCGAATTTTTATTTCAGCATATCCACGCACGTCTCTAGCCACTAAAAATAACATTTTCTAGAATGGAAAAAACCATCATGCCTTCGTAAACAATGGCAGAATAGCTTCGCTCTATCCAGAATTGTGTTGTTTGCGGGGATCCTACAAGGCTTCTTTACGTCTCTTTAACGACCGGTGACAGAGACTCTGAAAGCTCTGTGTTGTTGAATAATTGATACCACCCCTGAACATTGCGCCCCGGCACATCTGACAGTAGCAAATGACGCTTACATCGTCTCTTTCATATTTAATGCACAAGGATCAGAGAAACAACCTTCTTCCTTAATTGGTGGAAGCGCATCAGTACAAGACCAAGAAGCAAGAAAAGCTGGGGCGGCGGCAGTTCGTGCCCCTGAATTATTAAAGACCTCCAGTTTAAGGTCTCCGGTCCACTTAGCGTCTGGAAGCTCGTCGAGAACGTTAGGATCCATCCAATTTGACATTATAGGGCTTGCACTATGTGTACGTGTGTACGCAAGCCCCTTTAAAAGATGCGTTTCGTTGAAGGCGCGGGCGGATAATGGCTTCTTCCCCCTAAGTTTCGTAGTCAACCGCTACGGATTGCTAGGTAAACCGACTCTCTTATTCATGGGAGCCGCCCCTTGCGCCTAGAAGGACACTGTAAGCGGTTTAGAAGCGTTCTTGAGGGGGCGTCATATTGAATTTGTCTTTCGATCTCTGGAACTTGGTTGAGGTGGGGCGCAGCGAGTTATTCGATCACTTTAGAACTCTTTATTGAGTTGAGAAGTAGTGCTGTGTAAGTGATGTCGTCTGACAGCTTCTTTTGCCAGATTATGTATCTTTCGAATTTCGAGGACAATTTCTCGAAAAGGGAAAAGCATATTTTTGTAATTTTGTGAAAACTCAAGCTGGAAAGATAGCTAACTTATGCAAAAGGGATAAACGTTTTCTTGTTACAGTTGTCTCTTTAAATATTGGTTTTGAAGCCCTACTACCATTCAAGTTATAAGTCATAGTTCCTTTTTAAGCCGCTTTGAATAAAATGCCTATTTTTTTTTACTTTAAGTTAAAATATAAAATGGTATACATTCTATCTTGTTGTTAAATAAGCAAATCTGTGTAGCTTTAAAGATGTTTTATTATAGTGATGTTTAAACTTCAGAGACAGTTAGCTTTTCTACTTTTTTAGAATTAATTTTAAAGAATTAAAAATATTCTCAACATTGTGTTAATTTCCTGTTTCTTTAAAAATTTGTTCGAATTAAAAATTTTAAAATACGTTTTAAGTAAATATACGAATACTTTTGGTGACCAGCATGGTCATCTTTCAACATTATGTTTTACAACATATGTACTTTAATGGTAATCAAGTGGTATGCACAGCACAATTGTATCTGCAATCTCTCCTCTAATCCTCAACCTTTAATTGGTTTTAAAAAATATATCGTCCCGCAGTGAACTGATCGTTAAAACACTGTTCCCAGGAGATCACAGAAGTCAAACATCACTGGCTGCGGTCAGTGTGTTGGTGGGTGACCACTTGGATTAGTCTGCATAGGGACTGAGGGTGTGCGACATTGGTCCTCGTTAAACTGCTCTACCGTAAAGTGGTCGACTTCGCGTGCAGGTCATCGAGCTACCGAAGCGGGGGTGCCATCCTCTCTGCAGAGGATCAAAATTGTGATGGCATGTCTTCGGATCATCCTCAGGGATGTTTCCCAGACTGTCGCCAGTAGCCCATTGTGCAGCTCTAGTGCGACGTAAATGAACAACAACAACCTCTTGTTTGCGCATGTTTTGATTTCAATTTTAGCTATTTTCTAGCTATCTTCACGATAGTGTAGAGATGAATTTTCGTAATAATTTAAAATCTTTTTGTTGGAAATTAAAGCACACAAAGCATCCTAAATAAGAGTTTGGGACATTTCAGGATAGTAGGCAGCAGCAGCAAATGTATTCAAATTATTTCCATCTCTGTTGTGAGATAAGGCAGAAAACTCACCTCATTACTTGCTGTACTACTTTTTTACGCACTTCTTGATAAGTTGAATTGTAGTTGTAGTTCATTTACGTCACACTAGAGCTGCACAATGGGCTATTGGCGACTGTCCGGGAAACATCCCAGAAGATAATCCGAAGACAAACACAATTTTGATCCTCTGCAGAGGGGATGGCACCCCCGCTTTGGTAGGCCAACGACCTGCACGAGAAGTCGAGTACTTTACGGTATAACAGTTTAACGAGGACCAATACCGCACACTGACCGCAGCCAGTGATGCTTGACTCCGGTGATCTGATGGGAACCGCGTCTTAATGATCAGTCCACTGCGGGACCTCGATAAGTTTAATGTGAATTACTGTAAAGGTCGAAATATTTTCATAAATAAATTTACAATCTTGATGTTTTTAGAAATCTGACCTCATGCACCCAACAATAATGGAAAAGACGCTTTCAACTTTTGATATTTTTTCAAATTTCTCTGAAGATACTCAGAATTATTTTATAACTTTAGAGGTGCTTAATTCATGCTGTTTATCATACTTATCACAAAGATTTAAAGCTTTCAGAGGCTTGAGAAACCGGCAAAAAATTACAAATGCATTAATTTATTATTTATTTGCACATATACATGAAGGCTTGTGTGCATACACACAATTACATAAGTAAAACTTATGAGCCTGTGTCAAGAGGTAAGACAGATAATAGAATTCGGGGAAGGACAGCACGAAGATACATCCAGGTTACGGAGAATTTCGAACCCGCTACCTTGAGACTACAGGCGCTTGGCAGGCGATAGCGCTAGGCCAGGGATGCCCATACGAACTCAAAAAGAGTGTTTTTTTAGCATGCATGACAGAAAATATATCAATAAGCTTGTAAGTTGCAATGTAATCTATCTTTCAACTGTCTTTCAAAATTTACAAAATTTTCTCATAAAATTGCTAGAAATGTTTTTATATTTTCAAAATTTTCAAATATGATTTTTTCCACGAGTTACCAAATACGATTCAAGATAAAATTATGAAGAAAGAAAGTTGTAATGTTTTCCTCCCATGCGCTGTATGAAGGAACTACTTCAAATACTCAAAGCTATTGCAATTTGCCGCATGATATTTTTGTTAATAATTAAAAATTGTTAATAGTAATAGTAAGAAAATGGTAGCAGTTATAGTAAAGACACTTAAGGCACAAAAAAACATGTTTTTTTTTATAAAAATGGCCATATTTTTATGAACATTAAAGTTGGGTTTACGAAATCTTATACAGTTATTGTATATAATAACCAAAGTTATTGATACAATACATTTAGCTTATTGCTATATTATCCGACAACTATATTTTCGAAAACATTTTTTTTCTTTTTGCTCATAACTTATTTCCGATCCCTCAAACCTCAGACAGCTTTAAGCTTTAATAATAAGCATGAGAGCTTGTATATCCTTATCACTTCTAGATTTACAAAATAATGAATAGTATTTCTTGAGAAAATTGAAAAAAATGTCAAAAACTAGATGTGTCTCTTCCAATATTATAGAGTAGTGTGTATGTTAATTGGTCCAAATTAGCATTTTTTCTTAGTAAATTAAATTTTTTACCGCTTACAAAATAACTCTTCGATTAAATAACAGTCCGAGTTTGTATAATAATAAATATAATAACAATCATATAATATAAATAATAAATATAATAACAATCATATAATATAAATAATAAATATAAATGAAAGTCAAATAAAATGCGTGCTCCTTGTAGATTTCAAATTTTGTTAGTCTAGAAATAGTCCGTCTATCTGAGCTTATTAATCCCATCTTCTATCCAATTTTTTAATTTTTGGTAAAATTGCTGATGATCGTTTCCTAATTCTTTTTTGTTCTTAACATACTTTTGATGGCAAAATATAATTTTTTAATCAAATATCTTAAGAAAATAGAGATGAATAAAAACTTCGCTTCAATAGATAGATATTGGAAGCAACTGATAGCTTCTTTTCTCAAATTCTCTTAACTGATAGCTTCTTTTCACAAATAATTTAGAAATTTTGTCTGTTAAAGAATTGTGTTTTGTCTGTTAGAAATTTTGTCAAATAATTTTATCTGTTTTTACAAAATTTTTAAAAACTTAATTTTATCTGTTTTTACAAAATTTTTAAAAACTTAATTTTATATTTCTTTATTTATTTGACGAAAACCTATTTGGATAATGTTGAGAAATCCTTTTTAACATAATTGCTAAATCTATGCCATTTTTCTGAAATTTAGAATGAGGCAACTGAATAACGCTGAATTACATTTCGGAAAATGCTGATTGCAGAATCGTATTAATATAATTTCGGTAAAGCCAGTCTCAAAAAAATTCAAGGACAAAGTTAATTAACCAAGTTTAATTAACTAAGTTGAATTAATTAAGTCGAATTAGTTAAAGTACATGAAATTTTTCGAAAGAAACTGCTAAGTAAAATAAACATTAGTCATCTGTTTACTAGTGAAAATAAAATAACTATGATTAAAAGCACATTTAACATTATCATTCTCCGCCCATACCCTTATTGTTGTTTCTAGATCCACTTGCCAATCTTGCAAGCGTGCTTGGTGAAACCAAGCGTATTTAGGCAGTGCATGCGTTTCTTGTTTTAAAGTGGCGCCATCTGTGGCCAAGAATACGACTTCAGTCACACACACGTCACAGCCCGATTATAGGGCAAATCCATTCAATCTTCCACAGATAGTCACTTCGATCTGAACCAGAGAACGACCAATTTCCAATTCAGTACCCCCAAGGTATTGATCTGTTAAGCAAACATGGAGGACTCCACACATGCGTGAATGTTGTGTCCCTCCGCGAGGAAAGAGAACTCTTTCACTTTATCTTCTCTATATTCCTCTTGATACCGAACATGTTTAATAGACACTGCGTTTATGCAGTTGTGTTAATTTATAGCATTTATATAGAATCGTTTTTATCTAGATAGAGTATTTAATAATATGAAGTACGTTACAATTCAAAGCACATTACAAATGACAATGAATATTATTTTTTAACAATAATAAATTTAGAAAAGTATTCTCTATATTTAGTTTGTCTATAGAAGTCTAAGACTGATTGCCATGAAAACAAGAATTAACACATTTTAATGAGAGGAGCTTCTCTCTACTCTGATTCCCTTTCTCTCGCCGACCTGAACCAATACCTGTTTCAAAGATTGACTCAACACCTACAGATGAAATGGTTATACCCCGCAACCATAGTCACCGCCACTGCTTAAGACGAATTGCGAGGGAAGTTCTTTCTATAGACAGACTATATTACTCACAATGCCAACGTAATATTGAAAAAGAATCATGAATAAAAAAGAAGTGGGAAAAAAGGTACTAGAAAGAAATACGGAAAAAAACACACGGAAATAACGTACCGTAAAAAAGCACTGAGAGAAAAAGCACCAAAAGCGCGTCTATGTAATACCACAAAAAAGCAGAATCACTAGTTTATGATGTGAGGAATTTTAAAAAGATTTCAACTTTTTATTGACAATTGAATATACTGACTGATTAATTCGCATATGCTCATGACAAAGCCTTACGATCGATATACCAGTATTTTCAGATTTTTTTTTATTCTTAAGTTAGAAAAGAATTAGGCAGGAAGTAATTTTTGATCACTTCTCGTAAACACGATTCGGAGCTGTAGATACCACTTATTCTGAATCGACTATTCAGCATAAGCGGTATCTACAGCTCCGTATGTATGTACTCTATGTATGTACGCTTATGTATGTACTCTACACATCGACTATTTCATACAGCTCTGATATCCCCACGCTCTCGATGTTCTGTAACTTTTTACGCTTGCTACGCTTGCCTTTACTTTATTTACAAACCTCTTAAATGAGAAGCAAAGAGTCAGTGAAAGGAAGATAAAAAATTACCTTAGAAAAAAAATTATGGAAAAACAAAAATTACTAATTAACTGGGCGGAGTGAGAGATTGAGCCCAGTTGGATAACATTTGCTATCTATACATTAAGGCATCAATGCTTTCTCCCTATATTATAAAATTGCAAGCACCACCCCCAGAACCGCGATGGCTTAGGGGATAGAGCGTTCGCCTTCCAATGAGGCGAACCGGGTTCGAATCCCAGTCGATACGAATTCCGCTTCCGGTTGTACCGATCACAGTGCTGACGTGAAATATCCTCAGTGGTAGACGAATCATGGGTTAGAGTCCCCTTTCCGTCAGGCTAACCGTGGGAGGTTCTCGTGGTCTTCCTTTCCATGTAACGCAAATGCGGTTTAACTCCACCAAAAAGTCCTCCACGAAGGCAAATTTCTCCCAATATTCCATCCAGGAGTTCCCTTATCTTCTGGATTGAGTTCAAAATTACAAGGCTACGGAGATGAGCATTAGTAGTCGTAAACCTATAAAATTGGGTCGACTGTTTAACGATGGCTATAAAATATATATATATAAAAAAAGCACCACCTCTGTTTTGGGTGTTCAACTTTATGATATATTTTGTTTTGATGAGAAAATCTTTAAAACTTAGATACTTGATATTGCGATGATGGGTAAAAATATGTGCAGGGAATACGATGGAATAAAATAAACATTTCAATAATTAGTTCAAAAACTATAAACTATTCAAATTCTAGCAACAAATATCATGCGAACTCTGCTGACCACAAAAAAGCAGCTACAGTTTTGAAATTTGGCATGCTGAAGGAAACATTTTTTTTTTTTTCTTTTTCTTCTTTTTCTTCTTTCTTTTTTCAAAATTCCAATTTGTTTTAAATTTATTGTAAAATTTTAAGTGCAATTTATTCACTTAATTATTTATTTATTCATTATTATTCTTATTAATATTAATATTTTTTTCGTTACGTTGCATTTTGCTGAATTATAAGACTTATAAATTTGAATTTGCGAAAGCGTGTAGAATAATTTACAAGGAGTACAATGAATTATAAAATAATATTCGCTTTTTTTTGTGTTTTTTTATTGGTTTGGGAAATAATAACTGCTAAACTTTTAGTATAAATTAACACGCAGGTTGATCTACAGCACTCTAAAATGTAAGTATATAGTTGAAATTTGACGAGCTGAGAAGTCCATTTTTATTTATATACCTAATGCGAGTAAGTTTGCTTTTTTTTTTTTTTTTCCGAAATTCCACTTTGTTCAAAAGTTATTTCAAATTCAAGTTCTTTTTTTTTCTTCCTTTTTTTTGACATTCTTCTCTCGCTCTATCTATCAACCTATCTCTATCTTTATATAATGACTTTATATAATGACTTTTTATCCTTTATTGTAGAAAAATTTATTCATCACAGACGCGATCTTCATTTTACAACTTCGTGCTTGACTCGATATCAACAAAAGAAAATTAATAACTAAAACAAATAAAATATAAGAGAGGAAGATATTAGATGTTGCCAAATATCTCTCTCAATATTTGTATCAATCTTTTAAAAATATAAAAGCTCCAGAGAGATAAAAGTGCTTACAATTTGAACTGTTATGCAATATATTAGCATCAATCATTTTTAAAAAGTAAGATTACTTCTCCTTAATTATTTCTTTTTTTTTTACAGCACATTCTGCATTTCTAAGTTGTTGTTTTTTTTCAAATGTAGTTTATTATTTTTTAGATCCAAGTGATAGTTCATTTTGTTACCATTAACATGTTAGCAAAATTATCTTACATAAAGTTGTAATAATTATACATTTTCACATGGAAAAAAAAATTTTTTTAAAACAAAATATCGATTTTTTACCGAAAAAAGAAGCGTATAAGAAGAAATTACTGGGTTTGAGGATAAAAGCGAACAGGAGATGGAACCTCCTAGTAGTTTATAAAAGTTAGAAAACAAGATTCAATGTGACAATTATATCAATTAAAAAAAAAGTTAAAGAACTCTTTTTTAAATATTGTATTTCATTTTAATGCCCGATTCATAAATTTTAAGTTATCATTTTCATGAATTTAAATGTTAAAAAATTTTTAATTACGCAGCATGCCGTAAGAAAATAATAATTTTTCTTCAAAATTTTCAGGGATTTTACATGGTATTTAAGGTATTTAATAAATATACTGGAGGAAAAATTTTTCTTGCTTATTATAAGCCTTCTGTTTCGCCCATTTAAGTCTTAGAAAACATGCAAATAACTACTGAATAATAATTCTACTTTTTTGTTCTTTTTGTAATGGATGATTATATTAAAGATAGTAGTTGTAGCTTAAATTCTCAAGCTCTTTTTAAATGCCTAATATAACAGGAAAACCTTTAAAAAGAGGAATTTCCTACATATATCTTCTATACATAATAATAAAAGCGGCTGTGTGTGTGTGTGTGTGTGTGTGTGTGTGTGTGTGTGTGTGTGTGTGTGTGTGTGTGTGTGTGTGTGTGTGTGTGTGTGTGTGTGTGTGTGTGTGTGTGTGTGTGTGTGTGTGTGTGTGTGTGTGTGTGTGTGTGTGTGTGTGTGTGTGTGTGTGTGTGTGTGTGTGTGTGTGTGTGTGTGTGTGTGTGTGTGTGTGTGTGTGTGTGTGTGTGTGTGTGTGTGTGTGTGTGTGTGTGTGTGTGTGTGTGTGTGTGTGTGTGTGTGTGTGTGTGTGTGTGTGTGTGTGTGTGTGTGTGTGTGTGTGTGTGTGTGTGTGTGTGTGTGTGTGTGTGTGTGTGTGTGTGTGTGTGTGTGTGTGTGTGTGTGTGTGTGTGTGTGTGTGTGTGTGTGTGTGTGTGTGTGTGTGTGTGTGTGTGTGTGTGTGTGTGTGTGTGTGTGTGTGTGTGTGTGTGTGTGTGTGTGTGTGTGTGTGTGTGTGTGTGTGTGTGTGTGTGTGTGTGTGTGTGTGTGTGTGTGTGTGTGTGTGTGTGTGTGTGTGTGTGTGTGTGTGTGTGTGTGTGTGTGTGTGTGTGTGTGTGTGTGTGTGTGTGTGTGTGTGTGTGTGTGTGTGTGTGTGTGTGTGTGTGTGTGTGTGTGTGTGTGTGTGTGTGTGTGTGTGTGTGTGTGTGTGTGTGTGTGTGTGTGTGTGTGTGTGTGTGTGTGTGTGTGTGTGTGTGTGTGTGTGTGTGTGTGTGTGTGTGTGTGTGTGTGTGTGTGTGTGTGTGTGTGTGTGTGTGTGTGTGTGTGTGTGTGTGTGTGTGTGTGTGTGTGTGTGTGTGTGTGTGTGTGTGTGTGTGTGTGTGTGTGTGTGTGTGTGTGTGTGTGTGTGTGTGTGTGTGTGTGTGTGTGTGTGTGTGTGTGTGTGTGTGTGTGTGTGTGTGTGTGTGTGTGTGTGTGTGTGTGTGTGTGTGTGTGTGTGTGTGTGTGTGTGTGTGTGTGTGTGTGTGTGTGTGTGTGTGTGTGTGTGTGTGTGTGTGTGTGTGTGTGTGTGTGTGTGTGTGTGTGTGTGTGTGTGTGTGTGTGTGTGTGTGTGTGTGTGTGTGTGTGTGTGTGTGTGTGTGTGTGTGTGTGTGTGTGTGTGTGTGTGTGTGTGTGTGTGTGTGTGTGTGTGTGTGTGTGTGTGTGTGTGTGTGTGTGTGTGTGTGTGTGTGTGTGTGTGTGTGTGTGTGTGTGTGTGTGTGTGTGTGTGTGTGTGTGTGTGTGTGTGTGTGTGTGTGTGTGTGTGTGTGTGTGTGTGTGTGTGTGTGTGTGTGTGTGTGTGTGTGTGTGTGTGTGTGTGTGTGTGTGTGTGTGTGTGTGTGTGTGTGTGTGTGTGTGTGTGTGTGTGTGTGTGTGTGTGTGTGTGTGTGTGTGTGTGTGTGTGTGTGTGTGTGTGTGTGTGTGTGTGTGTGTGTGTGTGTGTGTGTGTGTGTGTGTGTGTGTGTGTGTGTGTGTGTGTGTGTGTGTGTGTGTGTGTGTGTGTGTGTGTGTGTGTGTGTGTGTGTGTGTGTGTGTGTGTGTGTGTGTGTGTGTGTGTGTGTGTGTGTGTGTGTGTGTGTGTGTGTGTGTGTGTGTGTGTGTGTGTGTGTGTGTGTGTGTGTGTGTGTGTGTGTGTGTGTGTGTGTGTGTGTGTGTGTGTGTGTGTGTGTGTGTGTGTGTGTGTGTGTGTGTGTGTGTGTGTGTGTGTGTGTGTGTGTGTGTGTGTGTGTGTGTGTGTGTGTGTGTGTGTGTGTGTGTGTGTGTGTGTGTGTGTGTGTGTGTGTGTGTGTGTGTGTGTGTGTGTGTGTGTGTGTGTGTGTGTGTGTGTGTGTGTGTGTGTGTGTGTGTGTGTGTGTGTGTGTGTGTGTGTGTGTGTGTGTGTGTGTGTGTGTGTGTGTGTGTGTGTGTGTGTGTGTGTGTGTGTGTGTGTGTGTGTGTGTGTGTGTGTGTGTGTGTGTGTGTGTGTGTGTGTGTGTGTGTGTGTGTGTGTGTGTGNGATGTTAACAAAATGACGTAGAAAGCGCAACTAGATCAAAATTATACAAGCACAACTAGATCAAATTATAATACCTGAGTGCTTGACGTAACAGATATAGAAATAGAATTTGATACCATAAAAAATTATATAGAAATAGAAATTGATACCATAAAAAATTTATTCGTTTTCGTGTTCTTTTCATGTATTTAGCATTTTAGTTTTTTTTTTCTTAAGCGTTGTAGCTATATAATTTCAAACATCCTCAAGAGCTATAACACATCTGCAGCAGAACTGGATATGAAGACAAAATTGCAGGACAGGAACACTTTAATTGTCCACTAATCTTCAGATTTCCTGCTACGTTTTAAAAAACTTTATTTGTGAAAACCTTCAGCGTGGCGGACAGCTGGCCGCCTTAGGCGGCTAGTCCAAAATAAATGTAAGAAGTGATGCAAATTTAATTATTATTTTGTAAAAGTGCTATAATATAATTAAGAATATTCAATATAAAATATTTTCAATTTTTTAATAGTCACCAAATTTAGAGTGAAAAAAGTCATTATTCGGCGAAACTATTGGAAAATGATGTGAGCACAGGTAAATTGTCTTATCCACGGTAATGCTAAATTTTAGCTTTGCCAAAATAATACTCTGTAAAAGAAAACGTGAAATTAAAATCGAAATCTGACGAATCACTACTGACGAAGGTGAGGCTGAAAACATCGAAACCTGTTTAACTATCAGAAGAAAGAAAGAGAAGTTAGAATTGTTCGATACCCTTTCAAATTTCATCAAATAATCATACAGTTCAGGGGGAAGAGCACTCGCCTCCCAATGAGGTGAAACCAGGTTCGAATAACAACGGTGGCTGATTAATACGATTTCTGCTCCCGGCTCGAACCGACCATAGTGTTAACATACAATATCCTCAATGGTAGACGGACCATGGCTTAGAATTCTTTTGTCGTCGAGCTAATCGTTGGAGGTTTTGTCCTTTTCCTCTATTTGTAAAGAAAGTGAGGGTGAGTTTCATCAAAAAAACCTGCACGAAGGCAAATTTATCCCAATACTTGATCCACGAGTATCCTTGTCTTCTGGATTGGGTTCAAAATTACAAGGCTACGAAATTAAACATTGATAGTCAAAACTCAGAATTGGGTCAGCTCTTCAATAATCATACAGAGTTTAATATTCCAGTCTCTACTTCTCCATGATTTGGCTATTTTTTCCTTTGATTTAATAATAATTTAAAATCCTTTGTGTATATGCATTTCAAATAAGGAATTCTAAATATATATTTTAAGAGTGGTGATTATAGAAGATCATGCATAGTTAAAATATGCATATTACGCTCAATAACAATCATTAAGAAAAGTAGAAAATATTAATGTATAAAGTAAAATAACAAATTTTATATGAATTTCGCCAGTTAAACTACATCTATTCTAAACAAAAATTTTATTGTTTATTAAAAAAAGAAGAAGAAACTTGTGAGAGAAGTTAATCTAACTTTTCAAGAAATAACACATGTTAATTTTATTTTCCAGAAGAATTCTGATTATTGAATTACTTTTAAGCTGATTTCTCTGATGAAGGCTTAAAAGCACTAAACAAAGATTTACGTCTATTTCCTTTCGTTGCCTTTCTAAAACACTAAATTTAAGCCCTTTCAACTGTGGTTACAACTTCAGTTTTGCTTACTTTGCAAAAGGAACGAGAAGGGGGTGAAAAAGGAAATACGCTCTAAAAGTTACAGAATTCTATAACTTCTACTTACGCATCTAATAACTTTTTTCCTACCCTTCTTATTCGATGCACAACACTTTGGCAATCAAATCTCGAAAGAGTAGATTCAAAACAGAACGCCAAGGAACACAAAACCAAAAAAACACCTCAACTCCACACTTTCCCCCAGTTGAAAAATAAAGAGGTATGGGGAAAAGGAGGGTGTAGGACTTTTTTCTCACTCCAAACCAAACGCAAAACCGCTTTTAAACTTCCCAAAACGTAAAACTAAACAAAACGAGTCAGAACAAAGAAAAAAAAAAATTCCATAAAGAAGTCCCAAAAGATCCGCCATTACCCCAACCTGTTCCTTTCCGCCCCAAAAAACATCGTCTGCAAGAAAAGAACTCTCAAAAAAAGAAAGAAATTTAAATATAAAATATATATATAGATATATAACCGGTAGAAAGCGAGAGTTGAGCTTGCTGGCAAAAGTCGAAAGCCACTACCAATAAAACGAAACAGCGGGGAGAGCTTTATGCTTATGCTAAAGAGAAGGCACGGGGCTAGAAGCAGTAAAGCTGCCGGGTGTACCCAAGATTTACTGCCCGGGCAGAGAAGGCGAGACGGGTTGCCCCAGCTTTTATGGGGCAGCGCGACACCAAACCACACGGTTTACAACCGGCCGACCCACAAAGTGTATCCACAGTAATCCACATTCAGCATCTCCTTCCCTTCCCTCCCCTCTTCTTTCTATTCTATTCTTTTCTTCAGAATTTGGCCTCTCTGGTATCATGAAAGATCGGCTCTATTTAGGAAACCCGGTCGTTTTCCTTAGATCAGGGCTTGTCTCCAAATTTCTATAACTCTTCTCAAAAATATTTTTTTAAGAAGATTATTTCAGAATCTATTTGTGTTAATTCAAAATCAAGAAATCAGAATATTTCAAATGTTTATATTAATATTAAATAAATAGCCAAAAAAAAGGAAAGAAGCGGTAAGATACTACTTGAAACTAAAACTACATTCACTTCAAAAATATACAAACTGGAAATAGCAGTTGACATGTTTCAAGTGCTCATAAACAGACTCCCATTTTCAAGACCTGATTGAGAAAAAAAGAAAGTTTTTTTCTTCACACTCACTTTTTTTCCTTCTTATTCTCGTCTGGCAATTCTTGAAAATGGGCGTCTGCTTCTGAGCACTTGAAACATGTCAACTGCTAATTCCAAAATGTATATTTTTGAAGCCAGTGAAGTTTTAAGTCAAGTTTATATGAATGATTTCAAATTCGTGTGGCAAAGATTTCTCTATCTGCTCAATAAAAACTATCTGGTTGACTACATGGCTGGGAAATCATACAAATATGAAATACAATGCAAGTATGAAAAGTACATAAAGCCGTTTAGATCGCTATCAGTAGCGCAATGATAAGGTCGACCTTTAAAAATATTTATCATAACAGGATTTCAGAAAATTTTGTCTAACATTCAGCGGATTTAGTTAATCATCGTCCATATAACCAGATGAAAATATAAATCCTACTTAAATTCAATTAAAAGGAGAAAAAAATATCTGCTTAGGTAAAATCTTGAAAACATTTAATTAGAAACAGAAAATTACGAAAATTTAATTTGTGTGAAAAAAAAATGTTCCTTCACTACAGCTAAAGGTCGGTGAGCATTCTTTCAGCAAATTTATTTAAAATTCTAAAAATTGTTATTCATTTAATAATAGGAGCTAGAAAAAATGATAATTTTAGGACGAAAGAAATTACATTATGGATCAGCAAAATTTCACTCGATAGACTAAAATAATTTCCCCCTCTCATAGTGTCAACTGACACTGCACTAGGTCAATAACAATCAAGTATTGAGTCATTAAACTGCTTTTTTTTTCATGAATTTATGTATTGCAACGATGCATATTCTAATTGCAGAATAAACTATAAAAACTGTGGTGTAAAACAATCCGAATTAGACATTAGATATTGAAAAATGATGTTATTCGAATTAATACCAAATCGTGCGTTTATACACACTTTAAAAGAGGAAGTTAAATCTAAACTCCAATAAATGAGGAAACTGCACCAAGATCAGATGCATTGAATCATTTTCGCTTCTGAAAACACCGATGTTAGCGCATTTTAGATATCGTCCGTAGTTTGTTTACATCCAGTGCACTGCGCGAGTTAATTTTATTTTTATCCACGCCGTTATACAATATATTTACTTAAACAAAAGTTCGCGTGAAAATATGTATAGATGTTTTTAGTTGTGTAAGACGAATATCTATATTTTAATTTTTAAATACCTGTGAGCTGTATCAAATATATTTATAACATTTCATTTCCATTTACTTCGGTTTTGATTGACAAAATAATTTTGTTTTGAGAAACATTGTTTACTCTGTAAGAAATTTTGGTGATTAGAGTTGCCTCTATTTTTGATGTGGAGGTAAGAAAAAAAATTTTACAGAGCAAGTCGTCATGTTTTTTTATTTACTTTTCATTCCGATTTTATTTTTAAATTTTTTTATTTATTTTTTACCTTTATTTATCAATTTTATTAATTTTATTAGATTTTTTAGTTTGGTTGCTTACTGGAGACACATATTTTTATGCGCATTGGAATGAATTTAATGGCGTCCCTGCTAAAATATTTCGTTTGAAAAACAAGCAAATTTTTAGTTATATATTTCCACTAATTCTTTCAATAAATTGGTATTTTGTCAATTTTGCATCATTGTTGGCACAAAAACTACATTTCTGAACTTAAAAACGTATTTAGTATCAAAACCAAAAATAGTGGCAAAAATTAATTAAATATTATAATATTTTAATTAATTGCTTCAATACCAAAAAAGAATTAAAAAAACTTTTTTATTATTAATAAGAACATCTTAAACTTAGGATTCTTACTTTATATTGTATTGTAAAAGTAATTTCACTGATTCTTATGTGTATCATATTTTACAATAATTATAAATTCTTGTGTTATTTAATAACAAAGATATTGACGTTTGCTTTACACCAAATAGCGTAAAAGAATATATTTTAGGTGCTTCACATCACCAGGAACTATTACTGGCTCTTAATGGTGGTGAACTGATGGATATCAGTTTGGTATCCATCAATCCATCAATAATTTGGTATCCATCAACTAGTTGCCATTATTTTTGGCGTTAAGGTACAGGAGAATTTTTTACAGTGAATAAATCATCTCAACACAGGGATGCAATATAATTTGTTCAATTTTCTGCTAATATTGTTGAACAGTCTATCAAGAAAGTGGATTTATGTTCAGGAGCTTTCATGGTCCTAATTCTATAATCTTTGAACAGAATTCAGAAGCAAGATTTTTGCAAAAAATCTTGTTCTTTCAGTTAAAATTTACTACAATGAATTATCTAGTAAAGAAATTCCCCGAAAATTACCACGCTTACCTTGACGGGACTGCTATGAATATCACGTTCTGGTAGAACTTTGTTTAACAAGAACACCAGTGTTATGAAAAAGATATAAAAATGAAGTAAACTCGCCGCATGAAAGGAAACTGATAAGCTGCTCGAGAAATCACGAAAAGCATGATTTGCATCGTCATGATTTGCAAAAGCATCATAATCCCAGAACATCATAGATGTTAGGGAAAATTTTCCTTTTTGTTCAGCATGATCACTGGAGTGACCCAAAACATAAAACGACACGTATATTTCAACATTTTTGATGATCACGTGTCTTTCAGAGAACATCTTCAAGATTAGTGAGTTGTTAAAACTCTTATTTATCAATGATCTTGTCTAACGATCAAGTTCTTTTGGCTGAACGCTGAAAGAAATGAATGCTAACTGAAAAGAATGCTGCTGATGTCACTGAATTTATGAACTCACACAACTTAGATTAGATAGCAAATTCACCTAACATGAGCCCCAAACAAAATTAGGAAATTTGTCATAACACTGGGCAAAACGTATAAATCAGCATCCTTCAATTTGACGTACATGTGCTGTCAAATTTTATGCACTCACTTCCTAACTGAAGCCAGGTAATTACCAGGCTGATTTACACAATATCAAATTATTCGTTTCATTACATCTCTAGAGGATACTAATTTTCCGACAGGTAAACCCACAGAGTTCTTTTGAGTCAATCAGCTGGACCCGTGGTGGCTCCGGGGATAGAGCGCTCGCCACCCAATGAGGTGACCCGTGTTCAAATCCCAGAGATGGCTGGAATTCAAATTCCGAACCAGACTTGCACCGACCACATTGCTGATGTAAAATATCCTCAGTGGTAGACGGATTATGGGTTAAGAGTCCCCTAGCCGTCAGACTAACCATGGTAGGTTTCATAGTTGTCCTCTTCATGCAACTCAAATGCTGGTTAGTTCCGTTAAAATGTCCTCCACGAAGGCAAATTTCTCACAATACTTGATGCAGGACTTCTCTTCTCTTCTGGATTCTGTTCAAAAATACAAGGCTATGGAATTGCACATGATAGTCTTAAGCTCATAATGGGTCGGGTGTTCAACAAATGTTATTAAAAAAACCTCAGTCATCTCCAAATTTTAGTTACAGCTCATATAGTGGCATGCAAAGGAGAGAGGCGACAACGGGGCACCAGATCCAGGTATTCAACAAAAAGAGCAGCCAATCAACGGCAAAGAACATGGAAATTTCAAGTATATTACTATTATTTTCATAGTAAAATTAATTTTTCTTTGCTGGTAAATGCTTAATGAAATATTTTAAAATTTTTTTTTGCGAAACATATAAAGTAGAATAAAAAATATTTTTCAAGTAAATATGATATTAAAATTTTTGTTTCTAAAAATTTAAATATTCTTAACATTTATAATTAAAGTACTACTAACTTAGTATTAACTTAAGTATTTGTTTAAAATAATATATATATATATATTCTAAATTTTGCTGCATCTTAAAAGTATGCTTAATTGCTAAAAAAAAAATTTAAAAATTAAAAATAAAAAAACACTATTTTAAGCAAGCACATTTTAACAAGTCTTCTGAATTTTCTGAAACTGTAACATTAAAAATATTCAAATAATAACAATCATATTTTTAGAGCACATATTCAAATTTATAATTTTCATTTACAATTCTTATTTAAATGCATCTATACTTCCCATTTCATACTACATTACACCATGCATGCACTTTGCTTGCTGAAAATTATCTAGGTATGTTAAGGACATAACTATAACTCAAATCAAAATATTTCATGCAGCCTTCTTAATATTATAGCTCACATATTTTTAGTGGTATCTTGCAACTTCAACCAAACAACGTAACTTTACATACGGTCCCTTATCCACCACGGACAATATAATTCGAGTTAGTACTTCTGTCGGTGTCTCCAAGGCATAAGGGCGCTCCCCCTCCCTCATCTGGCAGCAAGCCCCCTTTCCAGATAGATATACAGAGATAGCACCCTTTCAACCAGAAGCCTCTTCCTAAAGGGACACAAAGCCCCAAGACTCTCTCTCATTATGGCCACTCTTGGATGGTAAGTGGGCGAAGTCCTCAGAGACACCCGAAGAATATTATGATCCGCGGTCTTGGTGACATCTTCTTAAAAGCTTTGTTTATTCTCGGGGGTCGCCGACGGCTGTTACGCTGGATTAGACTCATTAGAATGCGTTCTTAAAGTTTTGACTGTTTGCCTAAAGTAATGGTCAAGTTGGTGAGAGTTCGCATGAATCATTTTAAAGAAGACCAAAGCAAACAACCCCTTCTATTTATGTCCTAGAAGGCATGTGCAGTTGGTTGATGAACTTCAACTTAGGTCGCATCTTGAGGCAGTTAAATTTGCATATTGTTACAAAAAATAATAAAAACACACATTCCTACATACTATACATACATATATATATTACCGGCAAGTATGAAATGATTTATATATCACGCATTGCCTAAGCATTCTATAGAATGCCAAATGAGAAACCGGCAAAGTATGAAATAAACGTCCTGATGAGGTTATTATGTAAATGATGTGCATGTTACTGTGAATGACCGAAATCGGTGGTTGTTGGCTTTCGCCGGTGAATGCTGACAATCACATAGTCGCTTTGATGAATGTTCAAAATATTTATTACATCCGATTTTATGTTAATTTATTCGTAAATATAATTACATTTATTCGATATTTTAATAGTTACTGACGATAGATTACATTTATTCGATATTTTAAAACCTACTGACGATAGATTAGAAGAAACATCAGTGTTTGGAGTATTGGGCAATTATATACCAGGCAATGGCACTTGACCTTTAAAAAATATCAGTGTAGGGTATACCGGACAAATGTATACCGGGCAATGGCACTTGACCTTAAAAAACGTCAGTGTAGGGTATACCGGGCAAATGTATACCGGGCAGAGGCACTTGACCTTAAAAGAAACATCAGTGTAGGGTATACCGGACAAATGTATACCGGGTATAATATGTATGCCATTGCCGAAACTCCGATATATATATATATATATATATATAGTTACA
>NC_092207.1:56983041-56995409 GCF_043381705.1 Parasteatoda tepidariorum | reverse complement strand
ATATATATAATTATATATATATATATATATATACGATTAATCATTAAACTAAACGCGTCGTCTCAGAGCACATGACCATATTTATGTAAAAGTTGTAACAGAGTGTAAGTAACCAGTTTAATAGTTAGCGATAAAAAATGTGATTTTTTTTAAAACAAAAGATATGTGTATAGAGTGCAAAAAGAAAGAGGGTGCGCTTTTATAACTTTCGATTTCATAATCGGATTTCACGTACTGCGATACAATTTTTATGATTCGAGACTACTAAATTTTTAATTATACTAATATATTAATGGCTATATGTATTATATTAATTTTTAATGGCCAAAATAATTAATTATGGTGGGACAGTGATTGTCGCCGGTATAATTTAAAACTGCATAACTTGCAGGCTGATAATTTTTAAGGTCTCTATGTGGGTTGTCACTGACTTAATCTCGACAAAAAGAAAATTTTAAAGATTTATGACAATATCAATAATTGAAGAGCAATCTGTATTTTTAAAGGTGTAATGATAAACAGTTACTCCTCATTCTAAGAAATGTTTTTTTTTTTTCTGGTTAGAAAAAACACATCTTTTTCATGATGTTTTTAAAAGTTCGTTGCGTTAATAGTTTCTAAAAGATCGTTGTTTTTTGGTCTGATAGATTTAAATATATAATTCTTCATAATAGAATCTACATTAAATGACTGTTCTTAAAGACAATAATAAAGAGATTATAACTACTTCACTATAGGTATTTTTTAAAATGATTTTGCAATAGTTATGGAACTCGAAATATTCACGGAACATTGGCATTTGAGTTCATAAAGACAAGTCCTCATCATAATTTTATTCTCACCCTTAAATTGGCACATTGTTTCCTAGCTATACGAGAGCATAATTTTCTAGCAACCTTCGATAAAACATTACCATAGACTTAAAGATTGTAAAATAAAAATATTCTTACTATTACTCATAATAAAACAACCTATTTCTAAAAATACATTCAATTTGATTTAAACCTAACAAGACTGATTTTTAAAAGTTTAAATTTATTTAGATTTATTAATTTATTTTGTAATCTAAGTAACAATGACGTTTGATAGTTTTGTCTATTTTATGAGGGTTGCCTTTTTCGCTATATTGGATAATCTGGTTTAAAATATTGAGCCGCTTTGAAGGTCTTAATATTTTTTTATTTGTCTTATTTTCAGGGTTTATTGTTTAAAGAAATTTGTACAGTCAACCTTGTTTTGCATAAAATATCACTCGCGAATACAAAAAAGTTCTCGATCATTTACATCTCATTAGTGTGGTTATTACTATTATCGTAACAGAATCTATATATAGCGTTTAAAGTCACGGTAGCTTAGGGGATCGAGTGTTCGCCTTCCAATGAAATGAACCGGGATCGAATCCCGGTTTGCACTAACCACAATACTGACGTAAAATATCCTCAGGGGCAGACGAATCATGGGTTAGAGTCCCCTTGCCGTCAGGCTAGCCGTTGGAGCTTTTCGTGGTTTTCCTCCGCATGTAAGGCAAATGCTTGTTAGTTCCATCAATAAATGCTCCACGAAGGCAAATTTCTCCCCATACTTCATCCAGAAGTTCCCTTTGCTTCTGGATTGAGTTCAAAATTGCAAAGTTACGGAGTTGAACATTTGTAGCCGTATACCCAAAATTTGGTCTGCTGTTCAACGACGGACATAAAATAAAAAATAAAATATATAACATATGGTGTAGATTAAAATCACTTTGAAATTAGATTAATCATTATTTGTTAATGTTTTAATTTTTGATTAACTCTTTCGGCCAGAGGAAGGATGTTAAATGTAATTTGTAATAGCACTAATTAGTCTTTGGTAATTAATATTAAGTTAGAGATCTAAATTTATGTGTAAATCTTTCATGCTTTGGTAATGATATGAAAGAAACTAGATTTATTATGCCTTGACAAACCATTAATCCAATCTCCGACGTACTAAAAACTCATCACCTGAAGTTGGAGAATACGCATCACGGCTTACGAGTCAGAATTTATGGTTTATAATTACTAACTCCTCCCAACAAGATTGTAGTATGCTTTTGTCCTTAAAGTAATTTTTGCTCGAAAAATTTTACTCTTTTTGGGAGTTTCGTCGCGGCTACAAAGCGTATTTTGGATGGATTATTAAGGCCTTTATTCCCAAAACAAGCGCTTTAAAGTACCCAAAAGTATAAAACGCGGCACCAAATCTTACAGCAATCAGCTTAGTGTTAGCCTGTCAGGGAAGATTCATAAATTCACGGATTGAGGCTCGTATAAGAGAGGAAACTTTTGATTTTATGTTTGGAGCGAGAGCATTAAATGCACCACGTTTTCACCACGGACGCAAATTTTAATCCGGGATTAGGAGGCAGGAAACCACCGGTACCCCCTCTTTTAAACCTTTAAACAACAAAGCTTTAAAGCAGAAAATATTCATTCTTCAAGACGAAATGGAAGAAAGCAAAAGAAGGTTTTCCTAACAAATGTGTAGAGGGGTGGGAGATGGTTCTGATACTTAAACACATTCTCAGAACGCTCGCTCTAGCATTAAAGGGGCTCTGATTTGTCGAGTAATTAAATTCCGCCCCTTGCCTTATGAAGGATGGGGCTTGCACAAAGAACCAAGACGGTATAAACTCGAAGTAGAGGATTAACTTTTCCCCGTGTGCTGGGGCTTTCCGTCTCCGTGGCTGTTGTGTGTACAGTTTCAGAGACTTAAATCAGACCAGGGGCGCAGAAGAAGAAAAACCTTCCGCTTTAAGGCCATTAAAGGCTTGACCCGAAATTGTGACGAGAAGTGCGCCCTGGCAGATTGCTTCTTGCAAAAGGAAGGACGCGGACATAATTGAACAAATGACGTGAAGACGTGTCTTGGGGCGTAAAAATGAAGAAAACGCTTTGAGGGGGAGGGGGATTGAAAAAAAAGAGCAGTGAGTGGGTGAGGGTGGTTGGTGATGTTGCAAATCTATTAAACGACCTTCAGGACTTTTATATGCAAAAGGGGAATGTTGAAGAAGAGATTTAAAAAGCTGACGAGAAACGGGCAAATATTAATTGAATCATCCCTTCTGGTGATGTGTCAGAAAGAGGATGGGCAAAACTCGGGCGCAAGGTAAACTTCATCAAGTTTCGGCGACAAAAATTATCCACCCTTACCTTCCACGTCATTAGAGGAGAAATGTCTTTGGTGATGTGTGCGCCCTCCTTTACCGTTTCTTGTCTCCTTAATCTAATTCAGGCAGCACCTTCGGGACTGATTATACGACCCTTGTTGCTTTCTAGAATAAGATGGAAAAATGTTCTTTAAAGGTAACCTCTTAAAGGTAAAAAGAAGAAAAGGAAATGAGATGTTTTAAGGTCGTCAAAAGAAAACCTCGTTCGTTTCCTGCTTTTCTTCATTCAGTTTTGAGAAAATAATTTCGCTATGAGGGTTATCTTGATAAGAAGAGGGGAAAAAATGTTACAAGGAAGTAGAAGAAATACAAAAAGTTCTCTACTCCGGAAATTTTGCTTCGGAAATGGAAATCAGCGATGGAATTAAATGCGTTAATCTTACTCTAACTTGAGGAGAAAAAAATCGTCCCTCTTTAAGTCAATGAGTAAAAGGAATTAAATTAAATCTTAGAAGGTACTAAGTATTAAAGGAAAGGATAATTTGCTGTAATAATGGAGGAAATCATAAGTGAAACAGAATATTTTTCACCGCATTACAATGTTCTATATTTTTATGTAGGTTCTTTCATTTAAAGTTCGGTTACAAGAGGTGAAGAAAATTTATGAAAAAAGAATTTTGGATTAATTTTTTTAGTTATCAAAATTTTTAAGAATAAAAATAACCAATATCATAAACAACATTATGAACAATATTAAGATGAGAAAAAAGTTTTCTTTCTTATTTTAAATGTTCGAATAAATAGACTGGAACGTAAAATTAAAAATCTAATTTATGAATGCCATGAGATATTTGAGACACTCTCACACTAAAATAAAAATAAAAATCTTAATAATTTAAGCAGTCAACTGCAAGCAAGTATATGAAAGTATAGAATAAAACTTTATATATACAAAAAAATATTGGTTGAATAATGTATTTATATTAGCAAAATATTGGTTATAACAAATAAATAGAAAGAAATGAAGCAACAATAATTGCTTATAGATTTCATTTATGTATTTTTCGACTTATGAAAAAACTTAAACTTATTGGATATTTGAGAGACTCTCACACTAAAATAAAAATCTTAATAATTTAATTTAAGTAGTCAACTGTAGGCAAGTATATGAAAGTATAGAATAAAACTTCATATATATAAAAAAAATATTGGTTGAATAATGCATTTATATTAGCAAAATATTGATTATAACAAATAAATAAAAAAAATGAAGCAACAATAATCGCTTATAGATTTCATTTACGTATTTTTTTACTTATGAAAAAACTTAGTTTAACGTGAATTTTTCAACCGAAAATAATGCTATTAACCTTAAACAACTTATTATCAAATTTTACCACAATCACGGAGTTTCCTCTTTCAAATATGCCTTTAACTACATATCGTGAGTTTATTTTTTATTTCTATTCCGGTCGATTTTAAATTAGTCAGTTTTATAGAAACACACTTCAACATTTCTATAAGCAAGATAAACAATTGTTTTCAGACAACTAAAGAAATATTGATTCTATAAAGTAGTTGTCCCATGTCATTCACTCTGATTTCTGAGCTGGCTTGAAATAACAAATAAAAGATTATTCATTTTTAACGAACGCGCAAAAACGTGAATGTTTGATTAAATTAAGTTGTAAGCTAGAAAACTGATGTCCTCTCTTAAATAGTTTTTTTTAAGGAAAAAAAACACAGAATTGACTGAAATTTAATTTATTATAATACAGTATACTTAACCAATGAGAGAAATTCACACTGCAGACATCCCTCCCTAATGAACTATTTTTTATAACCGTCCTTTAACAGTATTTCTTATAGCAGTCGACCCAATTCTGAATTTACGACTACCAATGCTCAAATCCGTAGCCTTCCAATTTTAAACCTAACCCAAAAGACAGGAAAATTCCTTTATAAAGCATTGGGTGGGGGATTTTTTGATGAACTAACCCACATTTACGTTGCATGGAGTGGAAAACCACGGAAACCTCTCACGTCTAGCCCGACGGCAATGATCCGTCTACCACTGAGGATATTTTGCGTCAGCATTGTGGTTGGCGTGAATCGGGAAGCAGAATACGTATCAACCATCCATGACTGGGATTCGAACCTGTTCCATTTCATTGGGAGGCGAAAACTCTATTCTTTGAGCCACCGTGACTGTCCCTGCTTCTCATCGTCCCTTTTCTACTTATCCTGAAGAACTCGAAATCTTAGATCTATTTATCTTTTGTTTCATTTGCACCTTAGTTTTCCTCGGATGCTCTACCTGAAGTGGAATTAGTTGAATTTCGTGCAGTGAGAACATGTGTAAGTCGACCACTTGTGGTACATTTCTTTTCTTTAATAGTCCCCTAGTATACGCGTGATCAGTCAACACCGGTATTTGAACTCTGATCACCTCAAGGGGAGGTGAATGCTCAGTCCCCTGCCATCTCCAGAGCTTGGTTATTTCATTTTATTTTATAACCGCAGTTGAACATCCGACCCAATTTTTGTGTTTACGACTCAGTGCTTAACTCCGTAATTTTGAACCTAATCTAGAAGACAAGGGAACTCCTAAATAAAGTATTGCAGGAAATTTGCCATCGTGGAGGACTTTTTGAAGGAACTAAACAGCATTTGCTTTTCATGGAGAGGAAAACTATGAAAATCCCCCATTTTTTGCCCGACGAGAAGGAGACCCTTACCCATGATCCATTACCTGTGATCGGTTCGAATCGGGTGTATTCGTATCGACCAGGCATCACTGGGATTCGAACCCGGTTCACCTCGGAGGCGAGAGCTTTTCCCCCTGAGCAACCATGGCTCCAAAAGAATTATTTGAAATTTTAAAAAAAAATTTGGGATTGGAGGCTAAAATTGTACCATACAGCCTATGTCTAAATTTAAATGGTTCTGGAGTTTAAAAAAAAAAAAGTGAAACCCACGCACGCAGCCATGCACACTTGCTTTAATAATTATAAATTTTCTTAATACGTGTGTCTTCTATAATAGTAATGTAATGTATGCTGTATTAATTAGCAATAGTCTATCAGAAGGTTAATTTAGTGACAAGTTAAACATATTGACAAAATTGATGAAATGTTTCAGTGGAATGAAATTCACTAGGAGAAAATTTATTATTTTCATGCGAGTATTAAGATAAATTATGATAAGATAAGTGCAATTATTAGAATTAAGGAAATTTTCAAAGCTTCGAAGGAGTCCTAATCATTTAATTAAAAAAATACGATATGTGAAAAATCTCTTTCTCTCAACATCAAATTAATCCGTATACATTAATTAATTTTTAATTGATATCTAATTACATGAGAATAAAAACCTAATTATTTTAAGCTCCTGGTCTGTTTGCATTGCCATCTTAAAGCAACTCTTTTTTCTGAGTTTTCAACCCCACTACTTTTTCACTTTTTTTTTTCCTGCCTATTTTAATTCGCTTCTTTTCTTCTACATGTACAATTTCATAGCGGGGTTGAAAGAAAGTATCCCCCACCACGTATAAAATTTTCTGCATTAATTTCAGTGTGTGCAACTTTCACAATATTTCAGACTGCAAAAAAGAAAATCTCGAAACCTTTCTGAATATATGAGACTGCTACAGTGCGTGCAATTTTCAAAAAGGTTTCTGAATATTACGGAGATCTCGGAAACTGAATCGTTGTCAATGTGATTCAGTTTTGTTCATTCGAAAATTAAAGAAATGTTTCTCGACTGATCGGAAACATGCTATTAAATAAAGTTCTCTGAGTTTCTGAAAACATTTTTATCCAGTCAAAAATAGTTTCTGAAGTTTCTTACAGTGTGCAAGAATTCTTTTATGTACCATTCATTAATCGAGGTAATTATACTGCTTATCTCTTAAAGAAAAAAAAAACATGTGATTTGTTAACAAAAAAAAAGTAGAAGAAGAGGAAAAAGTATAAAACGCGTCCATAATTTTGACCCTAGTTATTTCCGAACATTCGGGTCAATCACAGGTAAGTTCAAAAACATAGGTAAGTAATTGTGTCATTTCTGTGGAATCCCAACACAAACTATGTTTTAAATAAGTGCTTTTTGATTGGTACAATTCAAAAAGCCTATTTTTACCACACAACTGCGAAGCTGAGTAGATGCCACAGGTCTCAATTCATCACACTTAAAAATGGTCAAAGATAGTTCATAGCTTTTAGCCCCGCCTGTTTTAAATGATCTTTACTCCAAAAGAGTTGCGGTCGTTTCAGGTATTTTTGTGGAAATTGTGGTAGTTCTTTAATGTTTCCCCCTAAAAAAGGTATAAACTTAGTTTCCTTCGGGGTGGAGCGCCATTAACTTGAGGCGTGTGCGTTTTCGGAGTCATAGTTATTATCTGATACTTCAGTGTTCCCCTTTTTTTCTGCTTTTGTACTGAATGACAACTTTAGAAAAGAGAACAAACATGTTAAAATCTTAAACACCTGCAATGAAATGATATAGTACTGAGAAAATAGTTTACAATCATGTTAAAATATATATATAATTTGTAGTAATAATAAAAAGCAATAATAATTGAAAATTAATAATTTTCAACTTTAATTTGAAGTTAATTGATTTTCATAATCAAGACTTACTAGACTTTCGCGTCTGGCAAGTCTTGAAAATTGTTGCCTATTTTTGAGAGCTTGAAAGATGTAAACTGTTATTGCCAGTTTGTATATTTTTGAAGCGAATGAAGTTTTTATTCAATAAAGAGTTTTTACTCGCGTCAGTTTCTTGGGATTATTTATTTAATTTTCCTCGATTTTCTTTTTGTAGTAAAGATCAGGAAAATCAAGAAAAAATAGAATTGCTTCCAGAAAAAAAAATTATCTTTCATATTTAGTGTCTCATTTTATACTTGATGGGGTCATTTAAGTAGCATTAACTATTTTATATTGTTGAAACAAGTTTTAGGGGTTCGATGCTATATCAGTTTAGTTTAGTTTAGTTTAGTTTAGTTTAGTTTAGTTTAGTTTAGTTTAGTTTGTCTGTATCTGTATAACTGTACAAATCTGTATTTCTTTCTTTTCTGTCCATCTGTCATATCATTGTTTGTTTTTCATCCTTTTTATGAATTAAACATAGGGAAATACGCAAAAAGTAAAATTAACATTAAGAGGTCCAAGCTTAGAGCGCTGTCCAGACTAAACTATTGTGACCATATTTCCCATATTGCGGCTACCCCCTATATTTTGGAGATCAGAAATCCAAATCCATTGATTAAAAGTTATGTTAATTCAGAGAAAGAACGTTTTTGTGTCTGATTTCGTAACTTAAAAAACTGTCTGCACTTATTAATTAACATATTTGAAGTCAACACCCCTCGAGCCATTAAGATTGAGTCCTATAAAAGGAAGATCAGACCATTAGATCAAAAGTTATTCAGAGGAATCCGTTTTCTATTTTTTTTTTTTCTGCGCATTGTACAGTTTTATTCCTAGAAATTCGTGAGGGGTTTTTTCTCCAGAATCAAAATAGGTTTACACTATAATATGTGATACTTCATAATAAAATTGCAGAAATGAAAGCAATTATTATAAAGTTAATAAATAATTTAAATAATAATTAAATAAAAGTAATCTGCAAATATCATTATAATGTTAGAATAAAAACATATTTTAATAAATTGAATTTTATATAAGTTTTGTTGATTTGTTGGTTTATGGACCTGCATTGGTCTGGAAAAAGAGAATATGAATTCATTATTTAATACTTTTTAGCTACTTTTTCGCACCTTTTTAATAATTGCTTTTTTAATCATAGTTTTTTCGTGTAATTAAATTTAAAAACCGTACACTCATTTAATTTTTAAAAAAACTCAACTTTATTCAACTTATGAAATAAATATTAAAAAAATATATATATTTTATTTATTTGTAGAAAAAAAGTGCGCTATGAACTACACTGAGAGAACAAGTCTGGCTAAAATTACTAAAACATGGTAAAATTTACCCCGTATCTGGCACTATGAGAAAGCCAAAAAGCTTGGTAATTTTTACAGAAGAGCCATGATAATGATTTTGGTAAAATTACAATAAATTATGATTTTATAATGTGTGATAAAATTAAGTAAATAGGGTAAAATTTAGTAATTTTATCATGATTCTTCAGAGCATGGCATAAAAACCATTCATTAGGTTACATTTACTTTTCAGTTTTGTATTTTTCACCAAATGTGTGGTAATAAGAATGATAATTCTGAAAACCAAAATTTCCAGTAAACCGTTAACATGTTAACGGAAAAATTACCAAACGAATGATTTAAATACCGTATATTTCGGTTTTATTTCTTTTTTCTACCAGAAATGTCATTGCCATACAATACGGTAATTTTAACAGAAATTTTTTCTCCATCTAAAGTAAATTTTGAAAAAAAAAAAAAAACGTTATTTTTAATTCGATTGAACTTTTTTATTTTTTTATTTCTATTTTGTTTATTTATTTATTTCCTAAGCAAAATACGCAACATTACCGATTTTTTTTTTAGCCCCAACGTACATCATACATAATGAGATTCGCGTTTAATTGCCTTTGTCAGATTGAATGAAGATAATTTTAAAAGGAAAAAAAATAGGTAAAATGCCGAATAATTTCATTCATTTCATCATTTTTGTAGTGTTCTTTAACCATACGCACACCCATAGTGTTCCTTAGATCCCCAAAGGCGAAAATCGTCTGGCACCAGGTCGTAATGAGGGGGATAAAATCTCCGCCCAGTACTTAAAACTGGGGCCTCCTCTTCCTTGGGGAGAGAGACTATCCCATATCCACCCAGAAATAATTGCTCTCGAACAAAACGCAGAACGGAAGCTAAAACAACACATACTCAACCCTCTTAACATTTGATGAGCCATAATTTGTCTCTACTCTCATGTAAAGATGAATGAGTCATTTATAATAATAATAAAAAACCTTTAATCCTTTAAGAGGTAAAAAAATTAAAACATCGTTTTTATGTTTTGATTTAGATTTTCATTTATACAGGGAGTCACGAAAAAACAGGTATCTTCTAACAGCCATAAAATCTTGCAGAACATTTTCCGCTGATAAAGCCTAAGTTTAACTCCGTAAAAAATTCCATTAAAAAGACCTTACTTAATTTTTGTAACAAGTTCATTTTTTAATTTATTTATAATAAGTTTATTTTTCTAATTGTTTTGTTTATTTTATTTATTTATCAATTTTAAATCATGATAGCTAAAATTCTAGAAAAATTACCGTATTGTATGGCAATAACATTTCTGGAAGAAAAATCATAATTCTGGTTAATGAAACCAAAATATATGGTTTTTAAACAATTCATTTGGTTATTTTTCCGTTCATAAGAAAAAGGTTTATCGGAAATTCTGGTTTTCAAAATTATACTTCGTATTATCACACATTTTGTAAAAAAAAAAATTCAAAAAAAATACGAAAGTAAATTTAACATAATAAATGGTTTTTCTGCCATGCTGTTGGGTATAATGATGAAATTACCATATTTTACCCCATTTACTGTATTTCTTCAGAGATTATAAAACTATATTTCATTGTTAGTTTTACCAAAATCATTATTAAAGCGCTTCAGTAAAATTTACCCAGCTTTTTAGGGTTCCTATAGAGTCAGAAGCATGGTAAATTTTACCACACTCTATCAATTTGACCTTTTTTTTCTCTCGGAGAACAAAGAATATTTCATTCCAAGCATTTTAGTTCAAACAATTAGCTTTCATAAAAATCAGAAGGAAAAAAGTGTTTAAGTGTCATTGCCTAGTTCTTAATTCTTCAATAATATTTTCCGTTAACTTCATACCAGTAAATTTCGAGATATCAATTAAGTAATTCTAAAAAAATAAGTCGAATTTGTAAACTTTTTGTCTGAAGGGAAAAATTCGTAGAATATTGGGAAACAATGGAAAATGAAAAGAAATTTATCAAGCTTTTAAATTATGTATTCTAACAATTGTATTTACTGAAATATTGTCTGATTGTAAATAAATGAATTAATAAGTTTACTATACTAATAAATTTACTTTACTAATAAATTTACTTTACTAATAAATTTACTTTACTAATAAATTTGCTTTACTAATAAACTTACTGTACTAATACACTTAAAAGGCAAAGTTTTGTGAAAATGGAAAGCGTTTGTAGTCTGAACATTTAATATTTAAAAACTTAATCCAGTCCTACATTATCTGAAGGGCTCATAAATATTTGCAAAATATTAAAATAACGCATCGGTTTTGATAATTTTCATCTAGGTGAAAAAATGTCGCCAAATTCACAATTTTTAAAAAAGTTTAGTAACTTTCATAATATTTTATTATTTGTCAGTTATAAATCTCAGGTAATTCTTCACATCAAGATGATATATATAGTTTAAAAAAGAGGTTTGCTTCAAGTCTAAAGGATTTAAAATGTGGCTTTCTTCTTTCTCTTTTTTTCCTTGGATAAAAGATTCGTAAAACTTTGTTAAAAGCAAATTGCTATGAGCCTAAGAAAATTTAGTCTGATTAGGTAAGTATTTGCATATTGATATTAATTAGCTTAAAAGCATATGTACTAACTCTAATGAGCCACATAATTAGAAAATACAAAAGACTATTCCAAAAAGACTGATACATTACAAAATGCCGACAAAATTTGTAAAGAGCCGGATTTTTCAGTGGTTTAAGTTCAACAACTTTCGATTAATTTTTGCATTTCCTTTGTTCCTTAAATTATGCTCGAAATAAATTCAATAAATATCTAACAAGCGCAATAACCTTTCAATGTCAGTAAGTTTTTAATCAGAAAAAATTAAAATATCGATAAAAAAATTTATTTAATCTGTGTGAAGTTGAAGAATTAAATATTTACATAACTTAATTTGCGAGTAAAACACAGCCTAATAAACAAAGCGACAAAAAAAAGTATCACTCATATTCTATCAAATTTTATTCCTCAAAATATCATGTAACTAAAAGCACAAATATATATATATATATATATATATACATAAAAAAATACAAGAAAACACGAAGAAAGTTAAGAAAAATTTACTTTTTGTGATCCATTTTACTTATTGTTATTTTTATAAAAATTTTTTTGAGTGCTCCTCACACTATTGTATTAGTATATTTTGCTTTGGCTTTATTGATACAATATCAGAAAGCACTCTGTTTTGCGGATATAATCGTGTGAGCTGAAGAAAAGATTATATCTTTTTTTT
>NC_092207.1:56978258-56982996 GCF_043381705.1 Parasteatoda tepidariorum | reverse complement strand
CGAAGTCATTATTTTAAATGGAAAATTCCGGGGTGAAAGTGTATTACTTCCACGAATCCCTATTATACCCACAGATGTGCCAATTCAATTTAAACGCATTCAATTCCCCATTAGATTGGCATTTGCAATGACTATTAATAAATCTCAAGGCCAAACAATGTCTGTTTGTGGCTTAGATTTGAGCACACCATGTTTTTCACACGGACAATTATACGTGGCATGCTCTCGAGTGGGTAAACCATCCAGTTTATTTGTGTTAGCAAAAGACGGAATGACAAAAAATATTGTACACTCCATTGCACTAAGAGATTAATATTGTTTACTAATATTTTCAGAATTAGTTGTATATATAATTTATAAAAAAAAGTTACAATAAATTTAAAAAATTATTATTTGGTGTGTTGTTATTTTCACCTTCCGTCATCGTTCACAGCGCTCCATGCCACTGCCACTCACATACCACATACGCACACACTTACAATAAATAAGATATATTTTCATACTCTAGAAATAAATCATATGGCAAAACAACGTTTGCCGGGTCAGCTAGTATATATATGTTGCTAACTTAATTAAAATCGCCAGTTTCCGTAAATATTCTCTACAGATTTAGTTTCTTTAAAAAGAAATTTGTTATATTGTGCAGCAAATTCAATGATAACAAAATTAGAAACTTTTTTTTTTGAAACGATAAACGTTTTCTACAATAATCAAGCTTTAAAAATTGAAATAATAACACTGCTGAAATTGCAAACAGTTGGATAATAATACATTTTGAACGATTTCTCAAGCAGTATACACATTTGAAATAAGTAACAACACGGTTATTACAATAAAGTCTTATAGTCACACCACAATCAATCAGTTTTTAAAGAAGTACAAATAACAATACGACCAAATTGGCGAAAAATTATCCTCATTACATATAGCCAAAAGGCGCAATTTCGCCATGCATTTTTCTATTTCGCGGAATCTGTTAAGAATCAGTAACTCCCACTTTTAACTTACCGAATTATGTAATGATGGTATTTACTGAACAAATTCGTTCTTTTTCTACGAATGCATTTTACGAATTATTAAAACGCCTTCAATTTGCTTGTGGGTGCGGTCAACAGAAATATTGGTAAATAAAATGGATCATGTAATGTATCATAATATACAATATAATTCAGCCTTTAAGTGTTCCAGATTAAAAATAAATGTTTTGCACAAAAAAGAAATGGTTTTTAGGAATGAAACTTAGTTTTGATTTATATTCAAGCTCTTTGAGAAGACGGCTAACCGACGAGTCAAATTATAAAAATTCGGGTAAAAATGAATTTTTAAGAAATGTCAGCAAAAGCTTGAAAAATAATTTTATAAATACTTTTTTTTAAACTTTTTAACTGACAATTTTTTTGTGGTATAGTTTACAAAATTATAGTTTGCTTTTTAATGTCTAGAAATTGTAAAGTTTTATAAGTAGATAATGTATGGAATTATTCAAAAAAACTGTATATTCATTTTCTGAATATCATAGTAGATATTAATATAATTACGTAAAAGGCGTTGTGATATCTAACTAATGTAAGAAGTGATAAGATATTTATTTATCTACATTCTTTTTAAAATAAAATGTGAAATTAAAGAACGAGATACCTTTATATTAATTAAAATTTTAATATCTTTATATTCGTTGTTCTTGATTTAAAAGAGACTAAATTTAAAAAAGACTTTTAATTTAAAAAGGAATATATTTTTTTAAAAATAGTTTTTTTTTAGTTTATTTAATCATAATTTTATTAAAAAACAATAAAAAACCTATTTTTCATTAATTAATTAATAATAATAATTAAATTAATTTAGTTAATTAAAGAAATTTTATTAATTTTTATTCTATAAAAAAGTACCATCATGTTACTTTTTATATAAAATTAAAGAATTGACACTGATTATAATTTTTGAATATGAGGGTTAATTGTATTATATACTTTCTTAAAAATAGAAATTAATTAGAAAAGAATAATTTATAAAGATATTATTAAGATATTAGATACTATAAGAATTTATTACGAATTAATTTTTTAAAATAAAAACCAATTGTATGATATTTTTAAGTTAAATTGTTTAATAGACTAAAAATTTGCATAATTATTTTGCGTTACACTTCTCCACGCTCAACAGCTTTGATTGCAAGGTGAACTGAACCACATCTTTTTCTCTTTGTTTTGTCACAAGGTAAATGAAGGTTTCTATACTTGAGTCTTTATAGAGAAAATACTTTCTTTCTTTTGCAGAGAGTTTATGTCTGAAAAATAAATATTTTAGCTTGTACAAATTTAATTAAATTTTCTCGATAAGAAAAATATTCGGTAAGGAGGGGGGGGGGGAAAGCTACTATATGCGGCGTACTTTTTTCTAACAGCTAAGCAATTTTATTTTATGGTATACAACATTATCTTGTAACTCGTTTTACTGCATATAAAAGTTAAAGAAAAATCGCCTCTTTTTCCTGAAAAAATATGTGTGTTGCCAAGTGCAAGTATAGTTACATTTCGTAAATCTAAAAAAAAAAAATTAATAAATAAAAAAAAAACATGAATTACAATTTGCATGCTTTTGTTCGAAATTACACAACTCATAACAATTTTTAAAACTCAACAAATGGTTTGTAATTTATTTAATTACGCATAATAAAAATTATACTATGACGTCACCAAGTAACTATGACGTCTCCTCTTAATTGCATATCGGGCAATCGTATAAAATTGCATGAAAGAAAATTATTTTATATGAAATCAACGATAAATTTTCTCATTTAAACAATTATTTATGAATGCCAGTCTTCGCTTAATTGCATAAAAGGGATATCGAAAGGAAAAAAATACATATATTTTTTTTAAATATTCAGTAGCTGAAAGAGAATTTTCGTTTTTCAGTTAAGAATGAGAATACAATACATGGTCGTCCCAATAGTTCCATCTCTTGTTCCGAATAGGTGTCAAAAGATTGTTTAATTATTAATCAAATCTTGCTGCCAATTATACAATAAATAAGAGGGGTTTTTAATTTCTTTTGACACACTTTACCCATACACCATTTAGAATATGAGAAGGTAGGAAGTACAAAAATGTTCTGTTAAATGTGTACCAAAATAGTCTTCAATAACGATATATGATATTTAAATGCGATATACGAAACGATATTTAAATTTTTAATAAATTTAAATAATATTTATATTTTATGGCAACGACTCTAATTATAACTGTTTATTGCTCATTGAAGTAACTTTATTTCCTGAAACCATCATGTTATGTATTGCATACCATTTCAAAATAAAATGTCTTAAAAACATAGCATTTAAGATTTACTAATGCATTCCCATTTATAATCAAATATCGCGCTCAACTTTCTGGAATAAATAATATTTTTTCTAATAGGAGCCCACTTGATTCCTTTATTCCAAAAAGTAGGTATAAAAATATGCTTAAATTAAATAAATCCAATAAATAAATATAGTATTAGGATTTAAAACCATTAACGTTATTTCAAACATTTTTCACAGATACGCAATTTAAATTAACGTATGCTATACTTTTGAGTATAATTAATAACATATTATATTAGTTAACTGCTCACAAGGACTAGCAAAATGTTCATTAAATCATCACCAATTTTACTAATTTCATCATTTAATTAATGGATATTAAAGTTAAAGAAAAACTAATCTTGCATTCTGCATACTTTTCAGGCAGCCACACGATTCATGCTAATCATTTGTGTTATTTTTATACTGTGCACTTTTTGGTAAAGTATCAGCACAACAGTTTTTCATCTTTTCTTTGAGCAGTTTTACAACCAGCAGTTATGCAGACAGGCGCCAACCTTGTCACCTGCATTTTCTTGTTAGCTACGGACAATTAGAAAACCACTCAACTCTACCACCGAAACCAATTCAATGAAGTCTTTCACAGAAGATGCCACGCGACAGGAACAAAAAACAACTTCCTGTCTCTAGACCACCCAGGATACTTGAACCTTCTTTTTATGACCACAAAGTAATAAAACCTGGAAGAGAGCAGTAAAAACAGCGAGGGGTCATCGACTGGACTCAAGCCATCTGGAGATGACACTGAATATGGCTCAATTTGGGGGTTTTGTCGGTTCTTTGAATGGTTATCGTCAATGCAAAGTGTCCCTAAAAATTTTGCTGAAAGGTATTCTGAGTCCGAATTTGAGATATGGTAGTCTTTTATCTCTGATTTCTTTTATAAGTTTTATGGTTCTAAGGTTACTTTCCTGTTTACCAGATTGTAAGCAAACGTCTAATAATTACTCGTGGTCATCATGGGCTAACCTTGACAACGGATATATGAATTTAACCAAATATCTAGAAATTTAAAAAGAAACATTGTAACAAAAGAATTATATTCGTATTGTTTGTTGGCCATAAGCTTACTGAAATTCTAAAAAAAATAAGATTCTGATGATTTGTGAAAAAATTGTAATCCGCTATATAAATAATACATTTCTGTTATAGTTATCGTTGGGGTATATTACCTTAAAAGCATAAAAACAATATTTTATTGTTGGCAGTAATACTAAATAATACTTTGGTTTTCACTCATTTAAAAAAAACAAGAAGTTTTAAATTATTAAAATTGTTTGTAATTATTCAAAATAGTTACTTAACCCTGAAAAAAATGCACACAAATTTTATAATAAATAATAATGATATCCATCTTTTTTTTTTTTTTTT
>NC_092207.1:56970087-56977882 GCF_043381705.1 Parasteatoda tepidariorum | reverse complement strand
CAATGAAAGGAAAATGTGTATATATATATATATATATATATATATATATATATACCATTAAGGTTCCATTAAACACAACTTGTATTAAAGTTTTCGATTATATTACACTTAATGTAATACATAATAATTTTTAAAATAAAATGCAATAATTAATGATAAATGTATAGTTTTAATAAGATACTAAAATCGGAGAATTTCATTTCTCTCTTTGTTTTTAAAAATGAATGAAAAGAAAATCATTTTTCATAAAACTGAATGTAACTTAAATGAAGTAGTTTAGCTTTTTTTTAGACAAAAAATTTCATTTTGTTTTAATAAAAAAGAAAGCAGTAAATTAAATCATTTTTTATTTCAATAATTTTTTTTGTTCTAAAGACTAACACAACAATTTTATATCCTTGTGCTGCAGGAAAAATTTATTTATTTGGAAATAAGCTGGAAAAATTTTGCAGATCAATAAGGTATTACATAAATAGGTCCAAGAAATAAAAATACCGAGATATGCTATTTAGAAAAAGCAACGATCTATATTTCTTACTTAAATATTATTTTTAAGCATCACAAGAATCAATTGAAAGCATTAAACTCTACTGAAAGTCCTTTAAATAATATATTAGAATGATCAATCCCAGAAAGAAAAAAAATTTCCTCCACAAAAAGCAATGATCTCTTTCTCAAGAACTCCAACCCAACAAAAATCTGTTTTCAAAACGATATGATTTCGCTCTGTATTGCAATTCCATATGAATAACTAAAGGAAAAAGTTGTCCGATCAATAAAATGTTCGAGGAGTCAGCCCCAGAGAAGAAGAAAAAAAGATGTTCTACACAAAAAGCATTTGTTTCCCTTGTAGCCCGATAAAGGCGCAGGTTGACAAACGACCCGAACTGCAACCCGCTAATATGCCCTGATCGCCATCTCTTACCCCATTAGCCGAGGAAGCCCCATCTCAAATTTGATTTCGCCCTGGCACTGATGGACCCCCAAAAAAGAAAAAGAACACACACAAAAAAGGAAAAAACTGTAACAAAAGTCTTTGTGATAGAAGCTGGAGCCTGGTCTACCAAACCACGCAAGCAACAACTCAGTGAAGACCCTATCAGATCATGGAAAAGAGAAGGGGAAAAAATGTTCTATTTCTTGTTCTTTTTTGTCCAGATTATTGTGTTGTTTATGTTTTTGTTACTTTATTTGTTCTTTTTCAGTATTAGTTCCCAGGCTTCTGATTTCAGAGGGTGTAAGCCCCGATATCCACCATACACAAGATTCTAGTCAGTGGCAAAGAGACTGATTCTCCCTGAATCGAATTTTCTATCCAAGGAATGCATAAAGATGGAACATTTTCTCAAGATTCGTTTTTTTCTTTTTCTTTTATCCCCACACAGTTTCTTCATTTTACTTTTCTTTTTCTTTCTATCTTTCGTTTTTCATTTTCTTTTCTTCCTTTTTTCTACATCTGTATATAACAGTGCAATATTCAGCTGTATTTGTTATTGTATTTGTCTTTTTTTTAATCTCTTTAAATCATTGATAGAGTAATTGAAAGATGGTGTTTTCATTTCTTCATTTTGGTTCGATTAAATTTTTTAAGAATATATATATAATATTTTTATTAATATTTGTAAATGGAGCTTGTTAAAGTTTATATATCAGACTTATTGGGAAAACGGCTAGAAAACAATATTTTTAATCTTTCTGCATAATTTTATTAATTTTTGTAATTATTAATTTTTATATATTATTTTTTGATTTGTTAAATATGAAATAAAAAAATACATCAATTAAGAGAAATAAATAATTTTTAAGCAGGAAAAAAAAGCATTATTGTAATCTATCTAAGAAGATGGGACTAGGAAATATCAAAATAGGCTTCATTGCTTAATGAACTCGTCTTCTCAACTTCTCACTGTTTCCTCTATCAATCAGTCTAGTTGTAGTAGCCTGGTCCCCCTTTTCAATAATAATTCATTTCACCTTAAATAATAATTGCCAGTCCTATTTTTTCCCTTTCCTTAATTTATTCTCTTTTTTTTTTTTTTTTTTTTTTTTTTTTTTTTTTTTGCTCCATTTGTGTACACTGTAAAAAATTCGGGAACAAATTACAGTATAAGGTACCGACTCTTTGGATGCATCATCCGTAAAATTTATTTTACCGGAAGAAATTTTTTACCATAAAATATTATTCCTTAACTTTTACAGTAATATTTGTTTAATATGAGCAAATCAATGATTTTACGGCATTTATTACTTTAAAAAATAAGATATCTCAGATTTTTTTGTTCTGTAAAATGTTTCGGCAAAAACAGATTTTACAATAAAAAGTACCAGCACTCTGAATGCCGATACCTTTCACCGTAATTTTTCATAGTATAATCTTTTCGCATTATTTTTAACTAGGAAGTTAAAATTATATATAACGGCATTTATTAAGTATTACCTAAGAAAAAATTCACTCTTTCAATCATAAAAAAAATAATTAATGCCAAAATTTTAAAAATCATGATGATTTTTTTCACGTGACTATTAGTTATGAAGGGGGGATATTTTGTTTCACTCATACATTATTGAAAGTTAATCTAATTTATATTAACCACTATAGAAACTGGGTATGCATTGCAGTATTTAAAGTTGCTTAAGTTTTATTACGGTACGAAGTAGTAGAACACACAGCAGAAAAAAAGTATTTGTAAAAAACAGTAGCGAAGAAAATTATTAAAAATCTAATATTATTTATTATAATATTAAAATTTATTAAAAATAATTATCTTAATCACCCTTTATATGGCAAATCTATTCAACCAGAGAAGTAAAATTCGGGTAGAAATTTCTTCAAAGTTGTGTTGATTTTATTTATTTTTTATTTTACACAAAAATGGTCAATAATTTCAGAAAAATTTGATTATAAATAAAACTACTAAAACATGGATAAGTATTTGTGTTAAATTAGATATTAAAATGAAGCAAAGAAAATTAGTTTTCTTGCAAGTTAAATTTGCCATTCTGAAATATCAATGGAGAATTTTTGCATCCAGTATCGAGTTAGCATATGTATTATGTATACAGGGTATCCCAAAACGACTGCATGCACTCTGCATTCCTCGTTGGGAGTACATAAAAACTGCCCAAAGAAGCGTTCCTGTACGATCCATAGTTTACGAGAAAAATACGAAAAACAAAGTATGACGTCACTGCCGGTGCAAGGAAAAAAAAACACTTTATTGGAAATATCAACCACAGTATTTGCCTACCTTGACATGCACGGCGGACGCTTTGATCATCTGCTTTAAATTGTGCATAGTATACTGCTGTTGATATGTTCAATAAAGTGTTTTTTCTTGCACCGACAGTGACGTCATGCTTTGTTTTTCGTATTTTTCTCGTAAACTATGGATCGTACAGGAACGCTTCTTTGGGCAGTTTTTATGTACTCCCAACGAGGAATGCAGAGTTTATGCGGTCGTTTTGGGACACCCTGTATATTGGAGAACATACATTCGGTATACAATGTCATTCAGAATTCGGTAAATTATATAATGTTGATGCAACAACAGGTATTATCTGTTGTGCTTGTTACAGATTCAGATCTGTTGTGTTTGTTTCAGATAAGTTACATAACCGACAAATAACAATAAAAGTACTGATGTTTATGAAAGATCTCGTTCACAAAATATATAAATAGACAAACACATCATGCATTTCCCACGAAATTTCTAATTTGCTTGAATTATTAATTTCTGGATAAGAAAAAAAAAAAAAAATTCGGCTATCTTATTGCACCTTTTCCTATTCATTTCGCAGAAACACTTTACATGTCCTATTTTTTTCTACCTTCGCCAGAAATTAAAAAAAAAATGTTTTATAAATTGTTATATAAATAGGGTCGATTTTCTATAAGTGTTCTTTCTTCCAAGAAAGGCAAAACCTTTCCGCACCGAAGAAAGCTGAATCACCGACATAGGGTTTCTTTTTTTTTTGTCAGGTTGTTCTTATATCTCACCAAAGAAACATGAAATTTAAGAAAAATTTTTTTTTCATTCGTAACCTTAGAGGGATTTGAATAAGAGCATAAACCACATGAAGCGTCTTGAAATATAATAAATATAAAAAAATTCTATTTTCTTGAGTTTTCAAATTTTATTCCTACATCAGAAATTTAAAAAAGACTTCCCATGGGCAATGTTAGTATATATTTATGATTATCATGTATTAAAAATGTTACTTGAATTTAGGAATTTTTCGGTTTTTCAATCAATTAAATTGTGTACTACATTGTCCTTGCGATTACCTAAAGCTTAAGGTTGAAAAACAATTTGTTTTATTAACAACTGGTTCACTTAAAATACTTTTGAATCGTTTATCAGAATTGTGTAATTTTGTTTAAAACATTTTGAAGAAAGCATTTAAACTTTTAAATTTTTCTACTCAGAAAATTAACAATCATAACTCAAAAACCGATTCGAATTCTAAGCTTAATAATTTTTAGTCCAGAATAAGTAAAATTTAGAGTTACTCTGGGAATGGATAGTGACCGAGCAATAAGCGAACTTTGAAAAGTTAAATGTGGTGAAATTGTACAGATACAGTCGTCCCCACTTATTCGCCCCTCGGATAATCGAATAACCCGCTTATAGGAATAAAATTTAATGGAACCAAATCATTTTATATTTAACTAATGTTAAACTTCCCCGTTTAAACGGTTATCTGTTGTTTTTTGTCCCCGCTTAATCGCATAAAGAAGTGGTACTAAAATGAAAAAAATTTGTTAATTATAGAGAAATATTTCACCAGCTGAAATGGAATTTCCCTTTTTCACTTAAGATAAGGATACAGTAGGTGGTCATTTCAATAGGAACTTCTTATTCATTATAGTAGGTGTTTGGGATGAAGTTGAAAAATTAATCAAATCTTGCTGCCAGTTATACATTGAAGTAAACGAAGGGGGTTTTACCCCTCTTTGACTTACTTCACTCACACATCATTTAGTATGTAAAAAAGGGATAGAGTGATTAGTTTTTAGGTCAAGACTTGTGGCCCCCTCTTGATGCACTATTAGCGTTGATAAGAAAAAGTTTTAAAAACCTAATACACTAGTGTAAAGCATGTCTTTCTCTTAAGTAGAATAATTGCTTAATCCAATGAATAATTTTGAGTTTGTTGCAAGTTGAGCGCAAAAAAAATTCTTTAAATTAATCGGAAAAAAAAACAATGAATCTTAGAAACAATAAATTTCAAAAAAATCCCCAACTAAAATAGCGCATTTCTCAAGTTTCAACGATAAAAAAAAAAAATCTGAATGTGTTTGAAAGGAATACGTACAAGTCATGAAAATTTTTGTAGAAACTAAAAGGGAATATCTAATTTTGATAAATTAACGAATTAAACGGGTATAAAAAACAGTCTTCAATTATAGAATTTTTCGGATGGGATAAAATAATATTTTCGTTCCTACATGATGCTTTTTGCTAACATTGATTTATTTTTATGTAACTTTAAATGACATTTTATAATGATACTAAGGCAGAAAGTTTTAATTATAATTATTTATTGATCACAAAACTGAGTTTATTTAATCAAATACAATTAAAAAATAAAATTTGGCAAAAATTCAGAATTAAAGATTGAATATAGCACTCCCCTTTTAATCGAATAACCCGCTTAATAGCATAGTTTTGGCTGGAACCGATGGTATTCCTTTAAGCGGGGTTGACTGTATATGTAAAAAAAAACAAGCCATGGGATTTAAGAGCAGTGATAAACCAGCTCTATTAATCTTACTTAGTAAAATATTCTTAAGGCTACAGTGGACGTTCAAAAAAAATTTTTTTAGTTTTTATGCTACACTAAAACTTTTTTTATAACTTATGTATTCTATCAAGATATGCCCTTGCAAAAATTTTTGTATAAAATATTTGGACCATTTTTGAGAAATTTAAAATTTTTTGAAAAAAATTTCATCAATTTTAAAATGCTCCCAGCGGCTTAAATTAAAAAATTTTTTTATTTTTTTTTTAATATTCTTTTTTTAGAGATAAATGTTAAAAGCTTTATGCATTATATAGGAATTTTCCGAAATTTATTTTAAATTTATGACCAAAAAACAAATTTTATGTAGATTTTTGTTTCAAAATAAAGGTCGTTAGGTACATGAAACCCGATAACTCTTTTATTACTTGTTATAAAACAGAAACAAATGCATAAACTTAATCTAATATACATATAAATAACTAGAAAAAAATTTCATCTTAATAGGATGAAAACAAAGTCGACTGGAACATTTTGAATACGTGAAACATAACAAAATTTCAATTTTGGGAAAAACAGCTTTTTGTGTAAGAAAAGGGGCGTGGCTTCATAATGTGAAAACGAAACTACCCTATAACATCTCAAAAAAAGACGAAATTTAAAAAAAAAAAATTTCAGTTGAAAAAGCAATGAAACAAGTGTCTAAATATGTCCAAAAAAAAAACCGAAATTTTTATCAATTTTTGGCAATATAAAGGTCCACTGTAGCCTTAAAAGGTATCCAAAAATATTAATTGAAAAGGTTCAAAAAATAAATCAAAAATTTCGAATAAATTAAATAATAAAGATTTTTTTTTTTTAAAAAAAAAGAATAAACTTTAGTTACAGTTGCAATTTAAGTATCAGTTTAGTCCAAAGTACTAATAATCAACTCCAGTAATTGTGCATTTTTGCACGACGATGTTTCTTGATGTGATGAAAATGAGTATATATGCTGTTTCAATTTTGACGGCATTCAAATTCGACTATCATTTGTTTAGGAGCTATTTTGATACATTTTTTGAGAAATTTTGAAATTTTTTTACGGTGTCTAAAGCTAAAGAAAAAGGTAGTTTACATTAAAAATTCTCGATTTCACGGTGAATGGAAATTTTCAGCTATTTTCTAAATACTAAGACAAATATTTGATTAAAATTTGTAGGAATCTTGATCATATCTGAAATTTAATTTTTTATTCATCAAAGAATTAATAAGAATTAATAATTTGAAATTAAAAGCTGTTTCCCAGCATCACAATCTGTTTCCATTTACCACTTAATCGTTTAATGAATAATAATTATAAATAGATGACTTTATACTAAGTGACTCAATATTTCCTTTAACTTGCGTGAACATTTCCAATAAATGAACTTTGTTTAAGTACTCAACTTGAAATAAGACATAGTTGTGTCCAATCACGGGGTCGTGCACGATGTGCTAATTTTACAGCTTTTAGGCTTGAGTTTATAGTCACGCTGAATCAATTTTCAGATTAGATTTAATTAAATGCCTGCAAGCGACGTCATGCGTGTGTGTCGAACCTGATTGATTGATCCACGCGTGACGTCACTCGCAGGTATCCAATTATAATCCCTGTAATGTATACAATGTAAAAAAATTTTAAAAAAATAGTGCGTGGAGTCCCTCAGCGCGGAAGAAGTTAAACTTCGCAACCTGCGACGTTAATTGTACAAGAATCAACAGTCATAGAAGGTTCACTAGTTCTATTCAACGACTCTTTTCCCTGCTCCGCTCGTTTCCGTGCTCTGTAATAACGGTAATATTGTGCATTTTTCCCTCGTGGACCTCTTGAACCAGTGGAAGTGTTTTAGTGGTTGCCACATCGTCTCTCCATGGAAAATATATTTGTATTAATAATGTATGTGAATGTGTCATAATGTAATTTCAAAAGAGAAAACCTAACAATCAATTGATATTCACAAGAGACGTACCTTGACATAACCTTAAATCCGTCGCATTGTCCGTGGAATTGTTTTCACTCATTTTTTACAAT
>NC_092207.1:56882453-56969142 GCF_043381705.1 Parasteatoda tepidariorum | reverse complement strand
CAATACCGCACACCCTCGGTCCCTACGCAGACTGATCCAAGTGGTCACCCACCCGCACACTGACCGTAGCCAGTGATGCTTGACTTCGGTGATCTGCTGGGAACCGTGTCTTAACGATCAGTCCACTGCGGGACCCCTGAGGATGATCCGAAGACAAGCCATCACAATTTCGATCCTCTGCAGAGGGAATGGCACCCCAGCTTCGGAGCCCAACAACCTGCACGCGAAGTCGAGCACTTTATGGTAGAACAGTTTAACGAGGACCAATACCGCACACCCTCGGTCTCTACGCAGACTGATCCAAGTGGTCTCCCACCCGCACACTGACCGCAGCCAGTGATGCTTGACTCGGTGATCTTCTGGGAACCGTGACTTAACGATCAGTGAACTGCGGGACTCATCCATGTTGGAAAATCAATTTATTTTAAATCAGAAAAAATCTTTCTTTTAAATCAGTCGATAGAATTTTTAGATGACAATAACAAGTAAAGCGGTATTATTTACTTCACATTTTTGGAGCCAATGAAACTGTTTAAAGCTTTTGTTGTTAATATATTTCTGACATAACTCAATAAAGGTAATGAAACCAAATATCGTCGCTTTCGCATCAACAAGAGTTCCATTTGTTCCTTGAAGTCGCTTATTTAATTGTATTTAGTTTTTCAAAGATATCGGCTAAATAACTTACAAATGCTTTACCATCGACAGTTCACAGATACTTCATCTCAGGTTTGTCGCTTAAAAAATCACTAAGAGTATCAAACAGTTCCATAAATCTTTTGAAGCAGTTCCCTTTTGAGAGCCATCTTACTTCAGTGCGAAGTAAAAGTCTCACATAGTCTGCCTTTTGTTCTTCACAAGATAGCTTGAAGAGACGCTCACATTTGACATTAGCTTTAATTGCATTGATACCCTTTATTACTGATATGTAGTACTTCATTTAGAACAGGCGAGATGTTTTTAGTTACCAAGTTTTCCCTGTGAATAACACAATGCACAAGAATCATTTCTGGATTCTCATCTTTCATCAATTTTAAGCAACCATTTTTCTTGCCCATCATATTAGGAGCACCATCTGCAGCACAAGATGTTATATTTTTCATTGGTATATTATTGACATCTAAGTAGTTTTTTAGCTTATTATATATATTTTTGGAGGAAGTGGTGCTTTCTAATCTTTTACTGAACAACATTTATTCAGCAAAATGCCCTTTATCAATATATATTATGTAAGTTATCAATACTGCCACACTGTCTATCAAAGTTGATTCATCCATTTGCATTGAGAATTTTCTTGTTTTCAACTTTTCAACAAGTTGTTTTTCAATATCTTTACTCATTTCGTCTATTCTTCTGATGCGAACAACTGCATTGTTTAGCGAGATTTTAAAGCGTGCGCGGGGATCCAGGCGGAGCCTGCCGTCTGCCGCAGGGAAGTTAACTTAACGACGCCAAAACAAAGACCCAGTTGAAATTTTGGTCGCGTCAAACGAATTTATAATATTTATTGGCCGCAACTATTTAAGAATTTGCGTTTTTCTCTCAATTTTGGCACAGACATCTAGCATTGCATTTAAATAGCCCGGAGCAAAAGGGTTAAACTGGGGTCGAGTCCATTTTCGAATTGCCCCCCTTAACAATCAAAATGCCCCCCAGTGGGGCGTGGGCCCCACGTTGGGAAACACTGCTTTAGATAGACTAAACCTGACCTAACAGCCATGAGTAACAGTTGCAAACTAGCAACAGTTATAAAAATAGCATATTATTCGCAAAAAAAAATATTATTTTTACGGACATTATTATGACGAATCCTTTGAAAAACAGCCTTAATCTAATGAAAAGCGATTTGAATGATACTTATAAATTGTCTTAACGTAAATAACGCACGAACAAATCTATGTATCAAAAATCCATAAAAAACTAATGTGCAACTCTAAAATATATTTAAAAAAATGCTGATTGTTGAATTGAATTGTTATATTTTTGTCAGAAATAATCAATAGAAAATCAAAAATACCATGTTCTACATTTCCCTAATTTTGATTGTAAAGGATGCCTAAGGTGATAACCTTACATGCTTCATGCTCTTAAAGATACTGCTGAAGATAGTAAATATTTGAAATAAGTCTGTATGTGGAAATTTAATAAAGATGATTCAAAGCATTTTTCTTTTTCAAATTTTCTCGCTCTGTCTCCCCCTTTTTAAACTGATCAATTCGGTCGGGAATAAAGGAACCCTCTTGCGATTCGTTTGCAGAACTGTGAATTTAGATATTTCAATTCAGAATAGCTGTCCAGATAGATATTGCAAATCAGAAAATATATATATGTTGTTTGTTACAAATCAGATTGATATTCAGTTCAGATAGATATTTCAATTCAAATAGATATTCAGTTTAGATAGATATTTCAATTCCGATTGATATTCAGTTTAGATAGATATTTCAATTCAGATAGATATTCAGTTTAGATAGATATTTCATTTCAGAAAAGCTATTTAAAAAGGAAAAGATCAATTCAGAAAATCATTCACTATAATATTATTAACACAATGATTTACTGCTGCAATTTAAAGAAAGCGAATTCCTCAATTTTTAAGATATAATTTTTTTTTATTTCATTAAAATATTAAAAACTACTATTAAATATTAAAAACTACACAATTAAATATTCTAAATTGAAGTATTTTATAATAAACTGTATCGAATGGTACAAATATCATCTTAATTAACGTCCAAATCAAATATTGATTTCCATGTACACTTCATCTAAGATTTTTGAAAAATTACCTAAAAATCAAATTTTAAATAATGAACAGTTTCAAACCGGTTCGTATAATCACTGATTAATGAAATCCTCCTCTTAATGTCATCAAATTTTTAATAACAGAACCATTTTTATATGACAACATTAAAATTTTTTTGGTTATCAGAATCACGACCACTGGCTATCGAAATCAAAACTACTTGGTCACTTACCGAAATTCACGAAAAATAAAATAAAGAATATGATTTTGTCCGAAAAGCACTACACAATAGTTTTCATCTGTTTTCTAAGAAATCATCTGGTCTCAGTTATAGAATAATAATACTTAGTTCTATTTTTTTAATGACTAATCACGTTTCTCCCCTTTGATTGGGAGATGGGGCTATAGATTTGATTGAATGCAGATGAGAGGAGAAGGGAATATTTCCTTCCCTCTATAAAGTGAATATTTCCTTCCAATGAAAATAAGAAATATTTAATTTATTTTGTTCTCTTATAAACAGAAATATTTTAGTAATAAACTAGCATTAAGAAATCAATAACGAAACTCTACCTTAATTTGTGTACCTCTAGCTTTATTAACATTAAATTTAAATTAAATTTATCACACTAACTTGAATTAAAATATCCGATTTACAATTAAACTTTATAGATTAGTGCAAATTCATTTTAATGAATTCAATTGTGTAGTTTATACTCGTAATTCCTTGTAAAAGTGATAAAATGCTATCTCATTTCTAATGTAATGTTCATTCAGTTAGTAAAATCAGCTGTTTATAAGAATCAAAAGCTTCCAATATTTCAGGATTAATTAATTTACTATTGTTAATTGTATTGTATATTTATACTCGTAATTTCGTATAATATATATTAATAAAATATAATATTATCTTATTTCTATTGTGTTGTAGATGTTAGTCTTTCATGGAAATGAAAACCTTTAGGAATTGTTGCGATCACCTTAAACGGTGGACACTGTATTTTTAAGCACTTATAAAAGATTTTTGCCCATCAAAATACCCCAAAAAATATGTATCTTTGAAATATTTTTTATGTACTTATAGTGGCAACACAAAAACCAGTGCAAGAACAGGGTATAAAACAAAATATTGAATTTTTTTGAAAAACAAAACATTCCACAATTGGAACAGACCAAAAGGGGTAAATCTCGTTACCCTGCGGTCGTGATCCAAATTCCCTTCGCGTCAATCTTCGGACTTATTCATTCACGGGGGCAACCCTATCTGTATCGAACAACTTTACCCCTTCCCCCAAATCTCTCTTTACCCTTTTCCTCTCAACCCCTTTCCCCTTAAATAATTCATCGTCCTGTTGTTTTCCATTTACCGCGCGGAAAAGTCTACCCTGATCGGAGTTGACACTGTTGAAGAGAGTTATATCCTCACCCCTTTTACCCCTCTGCCCGACTCCTCAACATTCGATCTTTCAAAGGAGCAGTGAAGGATTTTGTTCCATGGAGAGGGAAGGGATGGCACAGGAGATTCTTTTTCTCTTAAGTCACCGAGGGATGGAGGATCCAGAAGACCAAGAGTGACAATGGATAGGGAGAGAAGAGGAGAGAGGGAGTGTGGAAAACGAGTTTGGAGAGTCGTTTGCAATGTTCTGATACCCACGTTCTTTGTTCTAAAACTTTTTTCTTTTGTTAGGCTTAGTTAACCCTAAATATAAAAGAGAAATTCTGGATTTTTGCTTGAATTTTTCATTTTTCTTTGTTTAGAATTTTGTTGTAATTACATTTATCGTAGAGTTCGGTTAAGAAATAATGATTAGTTTATTCTCAATTTAAATTTTGATAGTTTTAAAATAAATTTATGATATATAAAAGTTGTATTTTGGAAGAGGAAACTACTTATTTAATTTTTATTCTCATGAACAAAGATTTTTCTTTCTTTTGAATATATTGAGCAAATGAAGCATTGGGTTTTTATTTAGAGAAAAAATAGCAAAAATAAATAAAAATCAGTTATTAAGATTATAAGCTTAATTAAGATTAGAAAACAATCTGGAAAGAAAAGAAGAAAAAAAAATTTTGATATTTTTTTAAGCATAATGCACAAATGAAAAATAAATTTTTTGTAAACAATGGTTTCGTGGTTTATTGTTACCAATCCTGAAATAAGATTGGGGAGTTCAATTGACTATCAAAAATGTTTTTGGAAGAATAAATTCAACTGAGAGGATTAATTCATAATAATAATAATTCAATGACGGCAGACATAAAAGAATATTGAGTTAATGGAATTCAAAACGCTTACACAGTGACTTTTTTAAATACCCTCGCTATGATTCACTTATTATCATACACTCTTCCTTCACAAAATGATTTTACCTTCTTTTCAACACCAAATCACTTTCGGTTCTATATTTCATTTTCAACACCTTTCTGTTCTTTTGTTCTGATCTATTCTCCGTCAGTTTATTCTCTTTCTTACAACAGTCACTTAAGTTTGGAATGACTTACTCTTACCTGTCCTCAATGGGTGCTTCCAATCTCCAAAATCATATAAATTAGTTATGATTTATTTAAATTGATTTTTAACGAACTTTTATTCTATTTTGATGTAAAATCATACAACTACTTAAGCAGAATTAGGAAGAGGGAAAAAGTAATAACAAGGAATTTTAAACATTTACAATATTTGAACTTTGATTTTAAAAGAACTAAAGCTATTTTATAAGTTAGAAAATAAAGAACAGCATAATAAGCACAAATAATAAAATACTTAATGAAAAAAATAATTTTTTTATACTTCTCATGCTGTGTTTTGTTTATACATTCCAGATTTTTGCAATAAATTTAGAGAATGGGCAGTTTTAAGCAAATTACACAAAATTGGATTAGTTAAATTTCTCAACTTCAAGCATATTATAAAACTTAGGAGTATACTTGCGTAATAGTGATTTTAAATTACTTATAATATGATCCAGCCGACCGGCCTATGTAGGGGTCAGGGAACTGTCCTTGCATCAGAAAGGTTCTGGGTTCGAATCCCGGGCAAGGCATGGATGTTCTTTCATTCTCTGTACTATCTGTCCTTACTGTAGAAGCAACGTTGACCCACCTAATATGGTGCCCTTGAAAGCGTGGTCAACAAATCTGCCCTTCAGATGCCTATATGACATAGGTCATCTCCTGATAGGCATTGGAAAAAAAAATAATATGATCCATCCTCCTAAAATACGATTAGAAAATATTCTATCACTGGCTTCAATTTTTAACAAGGTACTGATATATACATATTAAGGTCTGTAATTAAAGATCATCTTGTATAATCTTTGATTAAGTACAAAGAGTTCTAATTAACGATTTCATTCACGAAATATCTCATACAAAGTTTATTCTTAAATTCGACTCTCTCTCAACAAATGCCACATCACCAGTAAAAGCCCCAGACGGGATCATATGGATCATCACCATGACAACGTAGCGTTTGATATACCGCAATACTCACATGGTTATCGGCACGTGAGTCCCCACTAAAATTGTTGGAGTGGGGAGGTAATACTTCCCCATATCATCAATAGGGGGGTTCTTCCTGGTTCTACCAGTACCATTCTAGATGCCAAAGCTGTGAATCTTTTATTAGAAAGGATAGTTTTACATGAGAGAGGGCTTTTTGTTCCCCTACCTTTCGTGTAGGGAATTCGATTCTGGTGACAAGTCTGGTGATAACGGTGAATGGTTCGGAGTGGTCCGAAGAATGAATTTGTCGCTGTTGGTACACCTACAACCCTTCGCATTCCTGCGAGGAAAGTGCGCTCTGTAATACATGATGCAGGAAGCATGTAATTGTTTTTTGTTTGAATATTAGGAACACGTGAGGAGTAGCTGTGTGTAACACGTGTCAGAGGCATCCCCGTGCAATAATGCGTCATTGGTGACGTTGAAATAACAGAATGACTTTTTTTTTTTAGATGTGTGAGTATATATCAAACAAGTTTTGTTACTGTCATTCCTTCAGCACACCGGTGTTGTCGTTATATTTTAAATGTATATAGTACTTTATTCCCTAATCTGCACTCCCTTGTAATTTTGTGCTGTGATTGAACTCTATCGTTTGATTTACATCATCCTCAACATGGTGCTAAGTTGAACCGTATCATCGTACACTGTAAAAATCAAATAGCGGTAAAAAGTACTGGCACCCTGAGAGCAGCATCTGTAAGATCCATTTTACTGTAAGACCCAATCTTACCATAAAACTTTTTGTCCTATTTTCTTACAATAATATTTATTTAATTACAGTGATTCACTGATTTTACAGTAAATATTACTGCTAAAATTACAGTGCATCAGATTTTTTTTCCGTAAAATATTACGGTAACAATGAATTTCACGGTAATAAGTGCTGGCATCCTAAATGCCGGTACTTTTTACCGTCAATAGATACGGAATTCTTTACAGTGTAAGTCTTGAAATTGATTGCATGATATTGTGGTTCAACTTTAACGGAAATATGTTTCAATTTTAAAAAAAATGATCCCAAGAAACTGCATTTGCCACATTTTCTTCTTTTTTCTTCTTTTTTTTTGTTGGCAACTTTGGGTTTTATATTTCAAATCCCATTTGTTTCTTCTCATTCACGGCTGGCAAGTTTTGAAGATGGACGCCTGTTTTTGAACCATTGATACAAGACTACTGTTATATTCGTATATTATGCAATGAATTTTTTAATCAAGTAATGATACATATAACTTAGTTATGAAGGTTTCAGAAAATTTGAACAATATTATTGTGGTTCAAAATACCGATATTATGATTCCACGTTGAAATGATTCTACTAAGAGAGTATTGATTTTTCACTATTTGTTTGTTACTTTTCGTTTTGAAAAAACTGAGCAGATATTTTTTTTATTGCAAAAGTTCTTAAATTATACATCATTCACCATTTTGCATGAGATCAGAGCATTAACACTGGAAAGACTGAAACTTAGTATATACCTATATTGTCCAAAAGCAGTCAAAATGGCTGGATTGTATAAGAATAACTAACGTGTAAAGAAATTTGTTTAAAATTAATTTTTAATATTAAATAAAGAAATTTGTTTAAAATTAATTTTTAATATTTCTTATATTATTTACATTTAAATAACCACTCATTAGTAAATATTAACAATAAAAAAAATTATATATTGTACAAGAAGTCACAAAATTCTTTGAAATTGTGTCATTATATACATAATTGTTTCTCTAATCAAAATTAAAAAGCAGTCAAAATGACTTCCTTGGGCAATCTAGTGCTAAATAAAATTACAAATGGATAAATAAGTAAATTAATTCATAACAATAACTGCATCAAAACAAAACAAAAAAGGAAATAACACATGATAACATTAATTTAAAAGAAATATATTCACTGCATTTACTATCCAGTCCCCTAACATAGACTGCGTAGGTTTTCTTCTTTCAACAAAGAAAAGTTAATCAAATGATCTCGGTACATCTAAACATTCTGAATGAATAAGGAGCACCACAATGATTATTATGTATGTACCATAGAGGTGATATGAAGGAACCACCTCTCATACCACCTCTCTGATATATAACAATGGGGTGCAGACATTTACCAAGGCAATCATGTCCGATTTCTAAACGAAAGGCCGCTACTACGGTGGAACAAATAAAACAACCTTCAGAATACAATTTTTGCATCAGTTTGATAGAGTGTGGGCTTTTTGTTATGGTTTGTAAATATTCTGCAGACATTTTCTAATGAGAAATATCATAAGCATGCCGAAGCATTGATAGTGCCTAAAGGTCTCCCAAATAAAATATGTAAATAAAAAAGACAAGCAACTGTTACGATATAATAACAAAACACCATCTTTAGTGTCCTTTGTATCCTACCTCTAATGATGATACTTATGTCTAATACCGAAACGGCTGTCATATTGTTACAACTATTGTTGATACAGTAGTCGAGATTTTATTTCAGGAGTAAAGGGTACAAATTAAATGTATTTTTGCATGTCACGTATCACGTGCTCTAACAAACATGTAAATGTTCTTAAATTAACTTAGTTTGCATTATCATTTTACAACAAAATATACCAGAATAACTTTTTATTCATTAGAAAACTGTTCAATATGTTTATAATAGCTTTACATCATCTGCCAAATCTTCTTAAATGTGAAATATCGTTAAGTAATTTACTTAAAAACAAAGATCTTACTGTAGCCTTTGGGGTAAATTTTTACACTAATCAATGGAATGTATATGAAATGTCTACAAGAAGCAATTAAATTTTAAAATCGACACTTTTAGAGGATTTATTATATTCCGATAAATACCGTTTCTGGAGTTGTTGCAATGCTTTTTCGGTTCTGGTTATCTTCTACGTTTTTGTGAGACACGTTTCTAGCAACATTTAACCATGATATCTTGTGTTAATAATTAAATGTGATTTTAACTTGAGTTTTGTACAGTGTAGTTACCTTCTGTTCTTTAGACCAGTAATTATAGCAACAAAAAAAAAGGATTTTCTTTGGGAAAATTAGCACCTAAAATAGTTTTTAACAAGAAGATTTGCTATATAATTGTAAATGATACTTGAAAACTGCCCTACGCTATACGCTTCGCTTTTTTGGGGGGGAAATGGGAGGTATTTGAAACGAATAGAATTTCTTCTATGCTAGCGAGTCAGGCCGGTGCACGCCGAACTAAATGAAGACCAATCTCAAATTAAGAAGTTAATCGATCTAATAGTTTAGAAGTTATAGTTATTTTATGTTCAAAAAGTGCACATTTTTACTTGCACTTATCTGCGAATCTGATATTGCTACTCAAACAAGTGAGGCGTTGTTTCTGTGTATCTTTTTCATAATGAATCAAATGAAAATATGCACAAGTCTATAAAACAAAAAAAAAGTATTTTTTTTTATGTCAAATATACTGCTTTCTGCGCGAACATATGAATACACTTTACATCGCTATCCAAAAAGTATTTGAACATACGGTACATTTTCCTATGCAATTTTTTACACTTAATTGAATGCAACAAATTTCAAGACAATCGGATTAGTAGTTTAGAAGTTATATTGGTTTTCTTCCTAATAAGTAAATAATACTTTTTATTCAATTACTTTTTATACAAAAACAATACTTTTTATACAAATGAAACCATTTCAACTTTTGAAATATTAGCACTTTGGCCTTATTTAAATGAGAAAAGAGACATACGAAACAATACCTCAATTGCCTGTAAATCAATGTAAGATAGCTGCAAGTACAAAACTGTGCTTTTCTTGCATACAAAACCCTTTTAACTTCTAAATTTTTAGTTCGGTCGTCTTGAGATAGCACTTATTCAATGTAGCATTTTTAAAAAATGGGAAACAGGCCTCACTTGTCAGTCTAGAAAAAATTCTATTTTCCCCTTAAAATTACCCCCATTTTCCTCAAAAAAGGGGGAAAAGTGAATAGAGAAGAGCAGAAACATTTTCAGGTATCATTTACAATAGCAAAAGTACGCTTTTTGTCAACAAAACAATATCTTGGATTAGGTATTAATTTTTCCAAAGAAAAAATCCGAATTTAATGGACTGCTTATACGAATTACTTGCACTAATTACTCAAGATTCATTTTCTCCTTCATTTATTCCTTTATCCTTCGTTAAAATTTTTAAATTTCGTTTTTAAATTTTTGATTAAAAAAACCTATTTTAAAATATTAAACATGTTTTCTCAAATTAAAAAATAAATATATTTCGCTAAAAAATTTAGCCTTATTTTACCCAGAAAATTATTTTTGTCAATTATTACGCATTTTAAGGATTTTTTACCCCCTTATCTCACCCCATAATTACGGCCCCTTTTTTTGTTGTTTTCTTCCTTATTATACTCCTGCATATCTTTTCAGCATGAAAGTTTTTTTTCCCTTGGATATCATTATTAATCCTCTCAGACAGCAGCATCAAATAGACAGCAGTTTGTACTAATAGAGTGAGAAGAATTATTTAATGTTTATCAATTTTTGTTTTTGACAAATCTTGCTATTGTGAAGATATGAGATCAAGCACATTTTCTGCAAAGAGATTCGTTACTTGTAATCCGAATTCTCAAGGCAAAATTTACATTTTTTTTTTCTCAAATAGATTTCTACATCCATCTCATATTCTCAAATTTTCCCAAGATATATTTCTTCACTAAAAAAAGGTTCTTTCCAAATCTTATATTTTTTTCCAGAATTTTCCAGAGATTTCGCGAGGGAGGATCAAAAAGAGAAATTTTATCGAAAGAATGCAGACTAAATAACTTTCAACAACAACAATAAAAATATGGATACAAAAAAAAGGAGGGGAAAAAAGTCCCTACTTCCACCCTCTTTTTGCTAAAATATCCTCCATAACTGGTTACAAAGCGAATCCACTCCACTTTGAACATACGGATAAATATATATATTCAAAATAAGAAAAAAAATAGAACTATTGTAGGGAGAAAGAGAAAAAAAAATTCCCTATATTTTTTTTTATTTTTTTATTCTATCATTCTGGAATGGGTCAGGGGCTGCGTACGGAAACACGCCAAAAAAGAGAAGAAAACTTCTCGAACTCTGTATCAAATGGGAACGTGCTGATATAGAAGTTGAACGGAGAAAAGGGCTTTGGGTCAGGGATTTTATGTCTAGGAGTCTTTTCCCTTTTCCCCTTAAATCCTTGGGAAATGAAGACCACCTGTAAATCCCCTTTGAGGGTGGCCAAGTCCCCGTGCAATGTGTAAGGACGGACGGCAGAGAAGGGATTAGGGGGAGTGGGTGGAGAGGAAGCGCTACGTCGCCGCCCTATGCGTGTAGGGGGGGTGCGCCCCATCCCCTTCCCCAAAGGCCGGGGATCAGGTGGTGAGGCAGCGGGGCTTTCAGAAGCTTGGATCCTTCGCATCAACTGAAGGTGCCGAGACGAGAAAGTTAGGGGCTGAAGTTTACCTCATTTGGCAAGACAGCCCCCTTCTAGAAATTCAGCCACACGATAAAAATATCCATAGAATGTGAAATGCATTTTCATATGTGTTAACTTTCCTTTTAATGTAGAGAAAAGTTTATGAAAATAAGTTTAGATTTAGCTATTGCGTTTGAGTATTTACTGCTTAGAACAAATTATAAGTAGTCATTTACAGTTAAGAAAGGTCTCACTTTTGGAAACAATTGTTTCTGCCTTGTTTTGAGAAGCCTCGTAATATTTATGAAAACAATGAAGAATTAAATTATTTTTAGAGTAAATTACAGATAATTTAGTGGATATTTAGAATCTTATTGAATGGAAGATTAGGGCATATATATTGATATTTTTAAATGAATTTTTATGAATTTTCGTTCATGCTTTATGGATTATGTAAGCGCTTGAAGACAGAACTTGTAGGATAAGGTATGCTATTGTACCGTGAACACTTTACTGTTTTACGTAAACACTATGCTTTATTTTACGTTTTTAAGTTCAACTATGAACCATAATATCCATATCTTGAACCATATCATCACGCATATTTGTTGCAATCTTAATAAGAGGAGATTAAGAAAACTGCGTTTATGTTCAAATCTAGTTAAAGTATCTCGCAATCAAGCTTAAGAAGAATTAATTTGCATGAAAATATTGTCCAACTCTTATTTTATTTAGGTTACAGCAAATTTAAATAATATTGTAGTCCAAAACGTTGCAAAATTTCTAATAATGTAGAGACGCCATTCTGAGGTTTCAAGCAATCTCCTAAAAGATTAAAGTGTACAAAATAATGCGTTAAGATGAATTAATGAAATTTAAACCTTTGACTGAGTTGCGGCGACTAAAAAAAAAGATTTGTGTTACCCATATGTAAATTATGCCGATGATCTTTCTCAGGAAATCATATTATTCCATCTTGCTTCTTGCTTCATCATCTAAACTATTTTTATAATTTCCAATGAGTGGTGTCATGAACGAGAAAAAATTAAGCAAAGAAATAACAGCAACTATAACATTGACCAGCAACCGTTATAGGATGCTGAGTTAAACCTTATTGACCTACACATACTGTGCCGTATTGACTTATTGCCATGTTGACCATTGGTGCTATATTAACCTACTTCTTAAACTTGTCTGCATCATACCACAGTTCAACTTTAATTGGGGGATGGTTCAATTTAACATTTTCTTAAGTTTCTTCAAGTTTGCATGAAAGTTTAGCGGTGATTTCATTACAGCATGTTGTTGAACTGATTTTTCTGATAGCGTAGTATACCAATTTTAATTTTGATCTTGTGACGTAACAGATATTAATATTCCCTGTAATGTAACACTGGATTTTTTATATATCTAATTTTGAACTTTCTAAGTATAAAAATTTCATTTCCTATATTAAAAAAAATATTTTTGGAGCGTATGAAAATATCATACTTATATTGTGGAGGCTTCAAAAATAATTTGCCGCATATAAAAGAAATCATTCTATACAAATAGAGAAACCATACTTATATTGTAAAGAATTTAATTATCTATTATCTTATAAAGCTAAATAGAAATCTTCTTCGAGGTTTTGGTGGAATGTTATTGAAAACAACGTTTTCTATTCTAGAAAAAATTATTTTAAGTCTGTGAGGATTCGTATGTGCTAACACAAGCTTATATTTGGTCATTTTAAATCCTCTAAAAATTTGGATTTCGGGAAATCATTTAACATTTTAAATATTTTAATATCATGTTTAAAAAAATCCCAGATTTCTGTAATACAGTAGTCAGACTATTGTTGAATCATGAGAAACTTTTTGGATGTCACCACATTAAGAAAAGGATATGTTTTGTTGGTGTTGATGTCGAACCATCTGTTCCTGTGGAAAGAATGAAGGAAAACAATCAGCAGTACGAAAAAATATTGACAGAAAGAATGAGATCAAAAACCTCCACCAAAAGAAGGCATTTTTCAACAAGAGTTTGCCAAAATTCCAAAAATAATGAAAGAATATTTTGTAAAAAAAAAAATGGCCTGTTTTGAATAAACGAAAAACTCATCAGATCTTATTTCAATAAAGAAATTAAGTGCATTTGCAAGCTAAGACTGTCTAGAATGGATAGCACATCAAAAATTATACAGATTTGGTTATTAATTTAATTTAAATAAGGGAATGAAATTATGGTGGAAACTATTTAAGTGTGATGGAATCTATGGCAAAATCGAAGGAAATGTACTTGGAATATTAATCAAGAAAAAAATATATCGTTTCTTGAAATGTTGTTGTTGTTGTAGTTAATTTACGCCGCACTAGAGCTGCACAATGGGCTATTGGCGATGGTCTGGGAAACATCCCTGAGGATGATCCGAAGACAAGCCATCACAATTTTGATCCTCTACAGAAGGGATGGCACCCCCGATTTGGTAGCCCGACGACCTGCACGCGAAATCGAGCACTTCACGGTAGAAGAGTTTAACGAGGACCAATACCGCACACCCTCGGTCACTACGCAGACTGATCCAAGTGGTCACCCACCCGCACACTGACCGCAGCCAGTGATGCTTGACTTCGGTGATCTGCTGGGAACCGTGTCTTAACGATCAGTCCACTGTGGGACCGTTTCTTGAAATAAAATGCTGTTTTTCATTGCACTTATATTTCAAAAAAAAAAAAAAAATGCGTTGAATTCAGCTTACACACTCGCCTATATTTTTATCATTAAAACTATATACTTACCTTACATGCACCGACAGCGTTTGTCAGAAAATGTATAAATATTTGTCATAATTAATCATAGTGTAAATATTTTTCGCAAAGTCCCTTTTAATGTGCTATTTCTTCTTTTAGAACCTGGATCCCTTTTTCGTAGAAAGAGACTCATTAATTAAAGTTATATAACAATTAAGCATTGAGTTAAAACTTTTCTGAACCTTCAAAGCAGAAACTCAAAAACAAAATCTATCGATTCATCAGAATAAGATACATTTTATTTGTAGTTAACACTTTCGAAATTATGATAATTAAAAGAATATATTTACTCTGAATTGCCCCTCCCTGTTGAATAGAAGCTATGCTAACAATGTTAGGAGAAAATATCCCAGATCCTCTTGTTCTTTCATGCTAAAGCAGATAAATACGACATCACAAGTCTAGTGTTTAGGAAAAGTTAGAAGAATATGAATTTTCCGAAAAGTCCACCATCCCCCACGTTCTACCTCACCTCTAAAAGCCCGAGAACTTAATTTTCCACTTCCTTTAGCCCAAACCTTTGGAGCAGAAATAAGTTTTGAAGACTACTATTTTCCTCTGCTGCCAAAGTTGCCTTTAACACGTCAACAAACACCCACTGAAAAGATTAGACCTCCTTTTGTTGCAAAACTCTCTTTGAGCGAGCGAACTTTTGGTATTTGTTATGACTCGATGGCAACAATGAGTATTGTCGTTTCTGTGTGACGATCGAAGCGACATCTTTATCAAACGTAATAAATTACTTTTTTTTGTCCCTTCTTCTCTTTACCTTTTGCTGCATTTGCTTCTCACCGATACAGATCTACTTGGATGAGATTCAATGGCAGCCGGAACCCCTGAACACGAGGTTCGCCATTGTGTACTCGCCTCTGGGGTTTTTCAGAAAAGCCATTCGATTCAGGGATCTCTTTTCAAAAGGAAGTTATTGGCACGGTCTTTGGTGCCCCACAATGTATCCGGAGACCAAATAATCGCGGAAAAAATTTTCATACTTTATTATAGAGAGTTTTTTTTATACGTATATTTATTTTCTTCTATTCCATGGGGATGGTATTGCGCCATTGACGCACAGAGTCGTCATGAGGAGTGGTTAGTACCGGTCAAATGCATAAAAGTATATTTGAGAGAAGATTGACAGATTTTAAGTGCGACAAATTGCTGCATCTGGATGTGAATGCAGCCTTTATAAATCGTAACCACTCTTTGCAAAGGAAAGGGAACAATGCACCAACTTTTCAAGAAGGCCTAAAAGTCAAAAAAATTGCCATTCTTTGCTAAACAAAGAGTACAGAAGGTGAATTTTACGCTCAGGATCTTAAAAATTACCTATGTTATATCAGTTTTATTTCTTTTTACATTTTACAACGAATTATTTATGTGAAACTTAAAATATTATTACATTTATTCGGCCCATAAATTAATGAAATATTCCTACCAAGATTATGTTTGTGAGAAATTTTCAAAGATATTTCCTGCAACCATTATGAAATACAAAACCTATTAAAAGCTGTATAAAACTATTAGTTTCTAGCAGTATTAATTTCATAAAATGGTTTAAATACTTTACGTTTCACGAAAACAGTTCTTCGACCTCGACTACCTGTTGTTTAATGGCTCCAATAAAAATCATTATTGGTACTTATGACCAAGGGAAAATTAATATGGGATAAAGGGAATAACTTCCTATTACCTAGGATAGTAGAGAAAAACTCAATGAAAACGATTTTTTAAAGGCATAAACAACGCCCAATCTCACTATTAATTAGGCTCTTTTCTTCATTCGACGCAGTATTTTTTTTAAGATCAAATTGTGAAATAAAGTCAATACTTTTTAGACAAATATACAAACAGTTTTTTATTTATGTAAATGTTATACAAAATTCGATTCAATGTAATTCAATTCCTTTTTTAAAGAAAATTCTAAAAATAAAGAAACAGTTAGTTATCTCTAATAAATATACTACACATTAGAAGTTAATTTCCATTGTAAAAAGCACTTATGAATGAAATGTTTTTAATTTTTCCGAATTTCGGGCAAACAAATTTCAAAATTAAGCCAATACATATTTTTATTACTGCGATGAAAACAAGCAAATGTTAATTTAAAATTTTCGCAACTAATGTTATTATATTTCATTCATAGAAAAAAAATTGGGAAGAACTTATTGTTGAAAACACAGCACACAAGTCAATTTCCTGATTTAAAAACAATGAACACTGCATTTTTGGACTAACCTAATTTTGTGGAGGGAAAGCTTCAAACTAAGCAAACTAATTCAAATTTGTAATGTAATTATATTTCGTTAATGATTAAAAATCCAAAGAAATAACTTCCTGCCAAAAACACAGCTCATGGAAATAAATCAGTTTCTTGACATTGTAAAAAAAAAGAACAAAAAATCCAAGATATGAGCACAATATTTTCAAACTTTCCAAATTTCGTGAAAGACAAAAATGCTAAGAGAATTATATATATTTTGCAACATTCATTAACAAGTGAGTGTTAAAGTTTCGTGTGAAACTGCAATTATACAATATGTTATCGATATTTTAAAATCCAGAACAACTTCTCGCTGAAAACACTGCCTATAAAAATAATCTGATTTAATAAATAAATAAAAATAATAAGGGAAGGAAAAGAGAAGAGAAAAAGATGAAAGGAAGAAAAACCTAAAATTTGAGCACAGTATTTTCAAACCTTCCGAATTTGGTGCAAAATTAAATTTTAAGAGATCAGATACATTTTGCAGCAATCAAAATTAAAAAAATATATGTTGAAACTTGTTGCAAAAATGCAATTATTAGGCACCGGTGGCTAAGAATCCAAAAACACTTCTTCATAGAGACGCAAGGTATGGAAAAAAAGTCAGTTTTCTGACATCAAAACAAAAACGACAAAATATGATTTGAGCATAATATTTTCAAACTTTCCAGAATCAAATGGCAATGAATGAAACTAAGAAAAGCAGACGCATTTTGAAACAGTAAAAATGAACAAGGATAAATTGAAATTTCTTACGAAAATGTAATTATAAGTTATCAGAAGTTGAAAATAGAAACCATACAATAAATCAACTTTCTGATATTGAGATGAAAACGTTAAGACAAGCTTAGCATTCCCAAACTTTCCAACTTTTGTGTAAACGAAGTACTAAGAAAACCAGATTCATTTTGCAACAATTAAATTTAACAAGTGTATGTTGAAACTTCTTGCGAAAATACAATTATCAGTTATCGGTGGTTAAAAATCAAGAAAAACTTCTAAATGAAAACACGGCACACATGGGAACAAGTCAAGTTTCCTGACGTTGAAACAAACACTTAAAATATGGGCACAATATTTTCAAACTTTCAAGTAAAGGTTGGTAATAAATAATACTCGAATGAAAGGGGAAGAAAATTCAAATCTTTCGTTCACGATTTCCTCAAGAAATCATTCATGAAGGTGTAAGGGATAGGGGAGAAAAAAAGAAGAAAAAATATAAGAGAAAGTTTTTTTTTTTTTTACCTTGAAGAAGAGGAAATGTATTGATTGCCACAACGTCTTATAAGTGAGAGTAAAAAGAAGAAGAAAAAGAAAACTGCCTAAAGAGAAGAGTTCCGCAGCTGCATATTATCGAAAGTTCTTCTTCTTCAGGCGGAAGTTGGACACACACAAATCCTGATGTGGAAGGATCAATGGCATATTGATGGCCTACTATCACACGCTAACATGTATGCCAGCGCCCCTGCTTTTTTCCTGATACAGGGGCGCACACTCCATCTGCATACAATAAAGCATTTTTGTGGGATCTCTACTGAATATGTACCGGCAGCACTTTGCTAAAAAAGGAATTTATATATTTATTTTCTTTTACAAAAAAAGTCTCGACTAGCGTGATAGAACCGATTCAAACTATATGCGCTACTTAAATTCAGCATTTGTGTGACTATGATTACATAATATGGACTTATTTAAATACCATTTTATTTTATAAACGTCGTTGAACAGCAGACACAATTTAGGGTTTACGACTACCGATATTCAACTCTGTAGCCTTGTAATTTTGAACCCAATCGACAATGGGAACTCCTGGATCAATTATGGGGAGAAATTTGATTTCACGGAGGAACTAACTCACATTTGTGGGAGGAAAACCATGAGAACATCTTGCGGTTAGTCTGACGGCAAGAAGAATCTAACCCATAATCCGTCTACAACTGAGGATATTTTAAGTCAGTACTGTGGTCGGTGTGAGCCAGGTGCGGAATTCGTATCGACCAGACACCGCTGGGATTTGAACCCGGTTCAATTAATTGGAAGCCGAGTGCTCTATCCCCTTAACCACTACGGCTCTTAAATACCATTTGTTATAGATAGGTTAACATGAATAATAACAGACACAAAGTTTAACATGAATAGTAACGCACCTGTTTTTAAAATGCCTCTTAAAACTTTTATTTAACTTTTATGCTTGCAAAAATTGTCCATATTGTGTTTGTATGGGCAGTTTCTTATTAATTTTGTGTCTTCTAAAATTAAAGCTAAGCTTTTTATAAAGCTTAAGCTAAACTTTTCAAATTTTGCCTGCCTATTAGAGTTTGTGAAGATTTTGCTTTGACACAAATTCCACTACACCACATGAAAGTTTCGTCAGTTAAGTCTCGAGAAGAATTTCGTTTATGGAGTACCTAACGAGATTTACCGAACCCCAAATGTTAATTTATTCAAAAATAATGATAATAATAAATAAAATAAAACAGCTCATGGCAAAAAAAAAGAAAAGAAATTCTGTTACTTCCCCAACTAACTGCCAAAAACTGCCAACTAACAAAAATCTTCAATGCTTCCGAAAAATTCAGTAAAAAAGCAATATTAGAAATGAAAGATAATTTGATAAACCAAGCAATGCAGAGATTCGGTGACATTCTTCCAAAATTCCCAGAGCTTCATCTATCCAAATACTTAGATGATCATACTTTCTAAGCAAGACAAAGAAACTTGCAGATCGTGTTCTCAAATAACTTAGAATTACATCTGCAGTACGATGCAAAACAATTGAGACTTTTAAAGTTTTGCAATTTTGGTGATTCTTGTCACCATTTTATTTTTAATTTTAAAGATATTACATTTCAAAAATTTGATTTGAGTGAAGAATTGCGTCCAGAAAAGAAAGACATAAAAATAAACTTTTATAAGCGTGATAATCCTTTGACGCAAAATTTTTATTAAACATATTTTTCATATTTTTTTCATTATTTTGTATTAATTTAGGTCAAAATAAGTGAAAAAATATTGTAGTTATCACTTTAATAATTCATGGTTATGAAATACAGCGAAGGTAAAATCTTCCAAACACGACTGGCTTCCAAACAATATTTCTAATTTACACTTATTTGCAGTTATTTAGATCTATTCATCACTGAAATTTATTTAATTTACGAATCAGTATTACTGATAAAGTTAAAAATATATTAATTTTAAAAAAATTAAAACCACTTTTTTTGGAATTTTATATTTTAGTACAAATATAATTCCGATAATCTAACAGATTTTTTTAGTAATTATAAAACCGTTTTTTATAGTTAAAAAATACAAAAAAAAAATTTTTTTGCTTGTAAAAAAATTTATAAAGGGAACAACGGTTACCCATCTATGTCAAAGGGGGTGTAAGGAACAATAAATGCCAGAGGTAAAATGTACTGATCTATTACTGAAAGAACTGCTAATTTGTCCACTCATATTATTATTAATGAAATCCTTCCCACTGCGGGAACACTTCAGTCTGGTGGCTTTGTGTCACAATTCTAGTCCTCTCACTTCAAGACAAACCACAAAGTGATTGAATGATAATGGAATAAATGTTTTAAAATAGTCTGCTTCATCTCTTGATCGCAGTTCCATAGAGAATTAATGAAGAATATAAAAAAAAATTGAAAAATCAGGAAAGAATACAGTAAAAAAAATGAAAGGAAAATTTTAAAAAAATATGGGAGGCCTCTCTCATGTCTCTAGTAAAATCAGTGGCAAGACGGCTTCAAATGGTGTGGTGTATTGATGCTAAAAGAATTAAGAATTACTGTTGTTGTTGTTTCTAATGCGACGTGCCACACGGGCAAGCCTGCTTGGTGATACCGAGCAAATTTAAGGCAGAGTGTGCGCTTCTTCTTTTTCAGTGGCGCCATCTATGTTCAAGAATTCGACTTCTGCCACACCATACGTCGCACCCGTTTATAGGGCGGACCCATTCATACATCCCCTCATTCAGCTACCGATCGTAATTTTGACCTGAATCAGAGAACGATGGGGGAATTTTGTGACTCGGCAGATTTTAACGTGCATCAGTCACTTTACTACACGGGCGGGAGTCTTCGACTGGCGGGGTTCGAACCCACGAACTCTCGGACATGAGCCCAGCACCCTACCGACCAGGCTATCTCAGCAAGAGTTACTAATTTATCTGTATAATGTGAAATAAAGATAAGACATATTTTAATGTATTTTAATTTCTGATTTCTATTTCATTTACTGAAGTAAAGCATTTTTTGAAAGTCTCAAATTTTTAACTCCGTACTGTAGCACTTCAACGGTTGATAACAAAATAATGGAAACATCGAGTTCTTTTTACTACACGAAATAATTAAAAAGGTGAATAAATTTAGGTGCGAGATGTTGTTGCTCAATTTTCAGGCAATATCATAGTAAGAATGTCGTGTCAACTTCGGCAATATGAATACCGTAAATCAGAAAAGTTAATAAGCCACTTGTTCCATTTCGTTTTAATCCTTTTATTATTAGTAACTCGTATAAAGAACACAGTTTGTCGCAAAAATATTTAATATAAAGAGCTTAATTGAAGATTATAGTAGATTAAATGCGCAATAAGTGATTAGACAATATCCCCTGATACTGTTTAGCTGGGGTTTTTTTTTATTTACTTATTATGCTGTTTATCTATATAATTTTTATTATTATTATTTGTTTCTATTATTTATTGTTTATTATTTGTTATGTTGTTTTTCTATTATCTGTTATTTATTTATTTATTAAATTAATGCCATTGCAGCTTTCGCAATGCAGATGCAGTTAGTCGGAAAATTAGTAGGCAACTTGTAATAGTCGTTGTAATCATTTTATTCTAAGTTATAATTAACACATTGAACAAGACAACTTATAAAACAGTATTCCCCCTGACTTTGCACGTCTGCATTTTATATCAGTGCCATGCCATCTTCGGCAATGTAGGTACAAGTTAGATAGAAAAATTCGAATCCATCTGCTTTCTATTCTATGTTAAAACAAGATTAAAATAATGCAATGCAGAATTTATACCGTTTCTTATCTCACTTTATTGAACATACAGTTCCTTTCTAAATTATTATGTTTTTCAAAACTTGCATTCTAAATTTTATTTTTCAGATTGAATACTCTTCAAATTTCCCTCCATAAAGAATGGTGGGAAACCATATCTAAAGCAGGATTGAATAGTTGTGCATGCATCATTTCTCAGTGCAACAAAGGCCGTTACAATCAAGTTTACGTAAACATCCATTGGCACAGGTTTCTGTCTTTTTTTTACGATCACAACTAGAAACGCCATTTTTCTATTCCTTTCATGAAAGAACGAAATCAAATAGAATTTCTTATGGTGTTTTGGTAGCGCTTTCTGCATCATTGTTCAAAGGGCTCACCAAACCCTCCCAGGACCCTAGAAAAAAAAAAGAAAGGGGGGATAAAAAGTATAAAAAAAAGTATCCAAAGATACAATATTATCAAATCTTTACGGATCATGGCACCGATTGCAATACTATCTACCCTTATACAGCTAACGCAGACACATTTTTGGCCTATTATTCAGACGGTGCTTTTTCCCCCCTTCAATCAAAATGGGGGGTAGGAAGCCCCTCAAAGTAGATCAATAATAAGGGACAAAGAAGGTTGGGGCTTATAACCGTGGGGTAAAGGGATGGATATGTACGTGGGTCCACAACCAGTATAGATGAATGGATGTAGGGAAGCCCCAACATTAAGGGGAGAGGGAACACGAATTCCCTGGCACCCCTAGCTTGTAGTGAAACTCTAATTGGAGAGAGTTATTGGAAAAAGACCCAAGTACATAATAGAATTTTGTTTTTAGTAATACACTTTTAAAAAATGTCTGATAAATTTACTAAAAAAAAAATGTCAGCTGGTGTGCCAATAGAAAGACATTTATTTCATAGGAAAATACTGCTATTTAAAATTTAGTGCCTGTTTTTTAAAACAGGCATAAAACTGTTATTTTAGTACTGTTATTTTACTGAGTACTGTTATTTTAACAATAAAATTATCTTATTTTAACAAAAAAAACTCTGTAAAATAACTAAGTCAGCATTGTGGTTGGAAACCATATAGATAATGAAATAAATGGTAATAAATGGTGAAATAAATTATCCTATGAGATAAATGGTAATAGAAAACCATTTATTTCATAGGAAAATACTGATATTTAAAATTTTATGCCTGTTTTTTAAACATATAAGTTCTATTATTTTAACAGTAAAATTCTGTTATTGTAACAAAAAAACTCTATGAAATAACTAAGTCAGCATTGTGGTTGGTGCTAGCCGAGAGAAGGACTGTCATTTTCTCAGAAGAACAATATCTTCAGCTTATTAGTGAATTGACTTAAATAAAGAAACATATGGTAGTTTAAATTTTTTAACTCTTAAGTGAAAAAAAAATTATTTATAATATATGTTTTGCAAAATCTCCAAATTCAAAGTGTATTTTTATAAGGTTCTTGTCAAAATCCATGCATAATATGAAACATAAATTAATATATTAAGAAGGAAAATAGAAAAGCTTTAACAATTTTTGAAATATCGAGAAGAGGGACATAAAAAATATCAAAACCCGTTTCGTTTTCGGGAAGAAATTGCAAGGAGATAAAAAAAAATAACTGTTAGAAACACCTTTAACTTTCATCTGACATTTAAACTGATTTTGAGGTTTTTAAACCCTTATTTCAGAAAAAGTTATTTTTAATATTTTGAAAATGTCTTTATTTTTTCCTTAAATAAATATTAATTTTTCTCCCGAGTTTTTCTCTTTTTTTTACTTTATATTGGACGAAATTCTAAAATTTATATTAACGGCGGTGATTAAGGAGCATCCTGAATAATATCATTATGTTTGGGACAATAACTTCTTTTCAGGCAACATGCAAGTTTTCCTGAATTAAAAGATTGTACTCATAATAATAATATGAATTGTGACTTTCCCGATTTCCTAAAAGGAGCCTTTTGTATTCAGTTTACATCAAGAATCTATTTGGCAGGAAAATCTTTAGAAATGACCAACAATTTTGTAAACAATATCGTTAACGAAAGGATTCATAAATTCTCTGGAAACAAAAATACCTGAAATAAAATTATATGGTGTCATAGTTTTGTAAATATAAAACTTTCGCAACAAACAAGTAGTATAGCCCTCCGGCCATGAAAAGTGAACAATACAGCAAAACAGGAAATAAATGTTGTTTTGCTTTCCGAATTCGTTGCCAGCATTAAATGCCCCACCCTTAAAAGATCGTTCATTTGATTGTATATGTAATCATTTTTGGAGTGAAATTTGGATGTGGTATTAAATATGTTGTAAACCATTTTTAACTGTTTTTTGAAAAAAGAATATAATTTTAAAAAATTCAGCGTCGTTACTAATACATTATTTAGCCCAAGACCTTTTCTGCATATCTTTTTTGAGCACAGGGCGAGGCTTCATTCATTTTTTGCATCGAAGTTAAAAGAAGTAGGGTATGTTTGGGTGTACCGAACGACTCTAGGGTGGCTTACCCCAGGGAAGTGGTGCACCATACACCATACATAAAGATACCCACCAACTATTCGCCCATTCTCTGCCCCCCTTTGCAGATGTGATCACCCCAATCCCCTACTCCCTCGCTCTCCATTTCTGAAAGCTTAGTATTGTTCCTGGTATAGTCATTCACTCAGTCTTCAATCCGATTTATACTGAGACCTCAGTCAAATATTCAGTGAAGTATCTTTCTTCAGTCCCTTCTGATTTCCCCTTTCGGAACCCAGTCATCCCTATGAAAAATAGAAGTTGATTCTCTGATTTTTAGTTCTTCCCCCCTTCCTTTATTCATTGAAAGCAAAATGAGAATCATAGTACGATATTGATAGTATTGTGATAGGTTAACACATAAAGCAGTTTATTCCATTATTTTTTTATATTCTTTAATTCTTCATGACATGGCAATAGTAAACAGTAATAGTAAACAAAGCAGTAATGGTAAACAGTAATAGAACAAAAAGTAAACAATGGCCGCCATCACTTTTTCGGATTTGTTATAAACCAAATTTCTTATTGTTATAAACCAAAATAAATTTCCCAAACAAATATTAAGAGCATATGTTTTTATTTTTTCAAAATTTATGTGGCACGAAACAGAAATTACGTAAAACTGTGCTTCATTGATAAAAATATAAATCATATTTCCACAACTAAAATTTCACGAAAATGAAAACTATCACAATACGCTATCTTCACTCATAGTTGGAAGTAAAAATATAAGATACATCCAATAAAAAAATAATAATATATTTTAGAGAATAAAGCCTTTCTGATTTGATGCATCCTAGTAAAACCATGCACTGCGCAAACAGTCCCTCATACAGGCATGGGCGAACGATTTTGTAAAACGATTAAGTAGCCCGCTTCAACTCTCACAGACGCATAGGCTGAGTCATGAAATCTTCTCTGCCGGAATACACAGGGCATATAAGCGTGCCTCTCGACCCTCGACCCACCCTACTACGAATAATGACCCCTACACGGAGGCTTCACCCGGCTTACTTTTCCCTAACCCCTGGAAAGTTATCATTATTGAGTTTTCATCCATATTCCCTTTTTCAATAACATTAAAATTTGATTTGGCGATGGGTAAAAAAAGAAGAAGAAAAAGGAACGAAATACAGAAAATTGTTTCTTCTCTTCCACCTTATTCGAACTGTAATTCGATATTTGGTTAGAATGAGCTATTTTCGCGTAAAAAATTCGTTTAGGATATATTTTTATTTTAATATTTTCTTTGTGTTTTTTGGATATAAGAACAGAAAATGGCGACCAAATAATTCACGGAAAGTGAAATATAATGAGATTTACTAGATAAGAGAAAATATCTCGATGATTTCGAAAAATATTGGAACGCCAAATGTATTAAGGATAAACTACTTGGCACTGCTGATTCGAAAAATTGAGGCAATTTTGCGTTTCAGATTCAATCTATCATATATTTAATCTTCTTTTTCTATTATATTGATATGCTTCATCGTGTAAATATACTTTGTTTACTTTATTTTACTCTGATCATAAACAAATTTCTTTCATTTTCACCGAAATACAGTTTTTCATAAAGCAGTTTCACTAGAGCATCACTGACTGCGGGCATTAAAAAAAAAATTTTTCGATAATTTTACATACTTGTATTGCGTTGAATGCTTTATTATATAATTGGTTCTCTTTCATTGTACCAATTTGAACGCGGAATCTCAGCAATAATTTTATCTTGGCCATTGTAAGGTAAAATTTAGTAAAGATATTAAAGCAAAGGTATTTTATTTTACATTATTTCATAACCATCGTTGAACAGTCGACCCATTTTTGAATTTACCACTACCAATTTTCAACCTCATTAACCTTGTAATTTTGAACCCAATCCAGAAGACAAGGGAACTACTGGATCAAGTATTGGGAGAAATTTGCCTTTGAGGAAGACTTTTTGATGGAGCTAACCTGCACTTGCGTTACATGGCGAGGAAATATGCGAAAACTTTCCACTGTTAGCCTGTTGGCAAGGGAACTCCAACCCATGATCCGTCTATCATTTAGGCAATATCCACTGAGCACTGTGGTCGGCGCGAGCTGGATGAGGGAATTCGTATCAACCAACCATCGCTGGAATTCGAACCCGGGACACCTCGTTGGGAGACATGTGCTCAATCTCTGAGCCACCACGGCTCCAAAAGTAAAGATATTAGTAAGGTAGAAAAGAAAAACCTAGATCAAAATTTGCTCATGCGCCAAGGAAGCAAAATTGCAAATTAGGATGTCTAGACTTTTTCCCAATAGTTGCGTCGGACTGTTAAATGGTTGTCCAATTCAGACTGAATAGTGATTGAAAAATATTAAATGCATTGGAACCACCATCTATATAGACGCAATAGCTATAAAATTTAAAATTAAATGGAACGTTTTATCTAAAGTCTGTCTAAGCAGAATATTAGTTGATGGTAGCGCTTTTATCATTTAGCAAGATTCTCGAATATTTTTCCTATGATGGGTCGCGTTGCATTAGTACTAGGAACAGAGTGAATAATTATAATTTAGTAATCACTTTAGATGTAATGGATTGAAGTTTGAATTTTGACTGTGGTAAACAGATAATTATATTTTATCTTGCCCGAACTGGACAAATAATGAATAAAAGAAATATATTCTTAATAGAAGAAGGATCATAGGTACGAGTCCTTTTGGTAAATTTTAACTCAGTTATATCTGCCGACTATGACAAATAAGTAACTATATTTTATACTGCCTAAACTGGACAAATTATGAGCAAAAGAAGCCTATTCTTAATAGAAGAAGGATCAGGAGTACGAGTCCTTATGTTAAATTTTAACTCAGATTTACTGGCTAATCAACTGTATTTTTCATTATTACTAATATTTTTCTTTTCTTTTTTCAATCATTGATTGTAATTTGATGGCAGGTTATTCAACAATATTCTTTACATTTGTTGACAATGAAGAATTTAAAGTATGATTTGTGTTAATGTTAAAGAATTACTAATATAAGTTTTATAGTAGCTCTTATAAAGTTTATACGATTAACGCCAATGTTAAATAATCGGGTAAACTTGTTTTAAAATGCATTAATGCATTTGTTTATTGCATAATTATTTACAAAAACTAATAAAGCATCTAAATAACTTTACCATCATGAACTGAATATGTATTTTACGACCTATTTTCAAGACGTACAAATCTAATGGTTATAGTTCAAGTTATTCAGCTAACATAGCTTAAGATATTCAGCTATAAATCACTTTAGAAAAAAAGGATTGAATTATAATACTATTATTATTGGAATATTGGAATTCATATTATACTGTTTACAGCCTGTACTGACCAAACAATTGACAAAAATAATTATCCTAATTAAGAGACATTACATATGTGTTAGAATTTTGTCAATCATTTTTAACTCAGATCGATTTTCGAGCTTTTCAACTTTATTTTTCATAATCATTATGAAAAATAAACGTTGTAAATTTTTGTCCTTATTATTTAAAGTTTAATTGCTGTTTTTTAACAATATTTTCTACTTTTTTTAATAATTAGGGGAAAATTTAGAGAATATTGTTTTAAAAAATTCCTTACATTTTTACATTATTTGTGTAGATTATTATTATTTGCGTTAATATTGAAGAATTTTTACAGTAATTTGCCTTAATATTAAACTTTAATTACTATGTTAATTAGATTGCATTACTGAAAGAAGTATTTTACATGATCTTTTCAACACGAATAGTGAAATATTATTTAAATCGATGAACTTAGACAATACATTATTATTATTACATTATTTAAGAGCTGCAATCTTTCAATCATTAATTCAAATTTAATTGTTGTTTATTTAACAATATTCTCCTCATTTTCTAACAGTAAAGCATCTTTACAATGGTTTGTGGTAATATAGAAGAGTTTCTACTATAACTTAGGTTAATACTGATAAATTACTACAATATTTAAATATAAACTCTCTTTCACAATTTGTAAGCGTAGCTAAAATGTAAGACAACTATTTTGATAAACTGCATTGTGTTTTACAGAAAACATAAACTGTCTGGCCGATCGATTAAACCAGTTTTAAAATGTATTTAACCCCACATGTTTGAATATATAATGTGCGCCAGCAATATTTAATTACACTGCCAAAACTAATGAAGTTCATCGATTGAAAATTATGTTGGCATTTCACGAGCTGAACTTGTCTTTTACGAACTATGAAGGGAGGGAAAAAATTGTCTTAAAAGCACGTTGCCAAGAGTCTGTAAAGTGCTTTCCTGTCAGTTAGCCGCTAAACTGTGGAAAAGAAAAAGCAAGAAAAGAGGAAAAGGAACATTAAAATGTAGACATAAGTTTCTGGCAACAAGCACATGGCGTGATAAATCAGCCCGCGCCCTCTGGTGACCGTTTGGCGGTCTTCCACGGCGATAATTAGGTTACCCAAACTTGCCTCAGAGGCCGGCAATTAATTTTGGGGGGATAGCATACACAAACTAAGTGGTCAACCATTAATTGCGAGCTTCTTTTCATTGTTTTGCAACCGTAAATAAAAAATGCAGCTCCAGTATTAAAGCTTAATGTTAAAAGCAAAGGAGAAAAAAATTTCAAGTAGATATATGGTGCATTTGCTGTGAGACAACATTAAAAAAAATTGTATATGGGTGACCATTGTATTCTTGGCAATTACTCAATGAAAACACTTTTTTTAAGAAGAAAAAAAACCTCCCTTCACTAAGGCGATCTTTTGAAATTAGTGTTCTTCTTTCGAAAAGAAAAGGAGAGGAAAAAAAAACGAGTTAAGAATAGAGTAATTAAAGTTAATTCTTGAAAGGCTCCGACGTGATAAAAGAAAGTGTTTGGTACTTTGAATTTATAATTTCTTTCCCATTCTGAAGAGAGTCTGTTTAATTCTGTTAGCTAGCTACTTAAAAGCTCTAATCAAATTCTCGCCAAGATGGTCGGATTCTGTTGGTTGGCGAATGTGCTTGTCTGTCCTCGGGGCTTCGACTTCTAATCCATTTAGACAATTATTCAATATATATGATTCTAGAAACTTATTATGATGAAGTTCGTGTATTAATTCCCGTACGGATGCCTGCTAATTAATTTAGAGATTCCCTAAAATGGTACCTCTGTTCCTCACTTAAAGTTAGGAAGGGCAGGAATTAGTGGATGTACCTCGCACTTTTGCTCAAAACAACGTTTATTATTTTTTATGATTATTATTTCAACAAAAAAAAAGTTATAAAAAATCAAATTATCTTCCTACTTTCGTCTTCTTTAAAGGAATGGTTGGAAGTAATCGAATTAGAATTAGCCAAGTTAAAATGAAGGGAATGAAATGTGAAAAATGTAAATATTTCATATCTTATAACAGATAAAATAGGCTCATTTCCTAATATAGTAATCTTTTAATTTACATAAATTTTGATTTAGAAAATATCTAAGTGTTATTTACGTTTTAAGACAGGCACCTCTTTTGTATTTATGGATTGCTCACGTGGTTGATTTTTGATTTATGAAATTGTTCCACCCATTGTTCCCAATTGGTTCTGAAGTCAATTAGATGTTCACTTATGTTCTCTATATAATGATTGATTAAGCAGAATTGTAGATAGATGGATACCAAATTGACAGGGCAGTTACAGCAGTCAATGCACAATGCTGACCAAATTACCACCACCATGCTGTTGATCAATAAATTGTGATACCTTATCTTTAATATGACCCCTTCAGCCAACAACTGGCTGTTGCTTCATTTCCTACTTTTTTACATTACAGAATATGGTGTGCAAATCAAAAATGACTGTTAAACGTGCAATATCATATGTGAACGACTATTTATGAGCATTGCGCTGATAAGCGTTTAATTTGGGATAATAATTGCTTTATCTTCTACCAGATCAAAATTATTATAATACTTAGCTTCCATGGAATGTTTTCAATGCAATTCAGAATTCAAGTAAGTGGATTGCCAAATACCAATGAAAAGTGGTGAGCTGGTTACGCTACCTATATACTGGTTCATCATGGCGGAACATTGAAGCGTTGTCTAATGAAAGTGAAAACTAATTATTGAAAATCTTTTTTTTTTAAATAATAAATAAGAAAGCGTGTGAAAGTAATGACATTTCAATTATCAACGCTGACAGCAGAGCAATTTCTACATTGTTTATCATTTGACGAGGAATAATAATCAAGTTTGCCGGGAAATAATAAGGCGTTTTTACTTTTATTTTAGATTTCACATTGATGAAGTGCCTAATTTCATTGCTCACTAAAAATATTAACCAGTACAAAATATTAACCAACACAAAAATCTAGATACCGCCTTTCCTGTTGTTATTGTAGTAGTTTAAAATAAATTAGTTTAGTTGTGGAGATTGACTACTATCAATAGGTAGTCAATCTCCACAACTCGTTAAAGGTTCTCACTCAATTTTAGAAATAAAATTCTCTAGTTTTACAAGAAAATTCCAGATCACATTTTTGGTGTTCACGGCAATATTTTAACGGAATAATTTTTTTCTTTAATCAGTAAGCTGTAGTAGGGGAGAGTGGGGTCAATTGTAACATTTTTTACTTAAATATTTTTAACTAACAAAAAATCCAATATATTATTAGTATTAATTGACAGTCGAGTAAAGTGGACTATCCTCTACTAGAAAAAAAAAATAAATACTTTATTTTAAATGTAATTATATTAGTTATTAACAATTTTCGACAGTCGTGCACTTGTTACAATTGTCCCCACTTACGGGGTCAATTGTAACAGTTCATAAATTCAACTAAAACATAGTTAATTATACATATTATCATAGTTGTGATATATTTTTTTATTGATCAAAATAGTAGTGATATTTTAGGAGTAAAAATAATAATGAACAGAGACCTAAAGGGTTAAACTTTTAACTTTAAGGGGTTAAAAATTTTAATTTATGCTGTGAAAGGTGACAAATAAAATAATGCACATGCAACATAATATAAATGATGTAGGAAACTATTGGTGATTCTTAAAGAGTTAAGTAATGGTTTGTAAACATAAGAAATGGGACCTAAGGGGTTAAACAATTGCAATTGAAATTATGAATTCTATTTTCAGCTGTTACAATCGTCCCTTTACTTATTGTTACAATCGTCCCCATGACGCCATTTCAGCTTCATTTGTTAAAAACAATGCTAGTTAATTAACAAAACTAATCTTTTTTTTTTAAATGTTAATTAAGGTGTCCACTTACATATTCGGTTAATAATTTTTATTTGTTTAAACAAAATTACTTTGTTACAATATAATATTCTAATACCAAAAAAAGTACTTACGTAGAGTGAAAATATCTTTTGTGATGTAACTTTTCCAAAAGTACATAAAAATGGTTGCCAGCAGGGGTGTACATGTAGATTTATTAAATACACATTGTGCGCCACCTAGAAACCAAATTTAGAACCTGACACTCGAAATTTTTGCTCTGTTACAATCGTACCCTGTTACAATTGACCCCACTCTCCCCTACTTACTGAAATAAATAAATAGGCCAAATACAATTTTTGTAAAAAATTAAATTCTGAGTTAAAAATAATTAATTCAAAACTAATATTAAACTAAACTCAGTGGCTCGACAGCCCAAAGAGGGCCAAGGCCTACTGTGCCCATCTCAGTTTTCTTGACCTTGGGCTCTGGGGTGCAGGAGCAGATGTTCCGGTCAGGTGGTCAGCCGAACGCGAAACCCCCAGTGTTTAGTTCCCAAGCATGCTTGGTACTCATTTATCGACCCACTGAAGGGATGAAAGGCTGAGTCAACCTTGCCCGGCCCGAGGATCGAACCAAGGACCTGTGGCACGACAGCGCGAAGCGCTACCGCTCAGCCACCGGGCGTCCAAAACTAATATTATCGGGAGATTTAAGCTGACTTATTTAAATGACAAAATATCAAATTTACTTGCAAGGCATCTACAGAATTATTATTAGCATGTTTAACTTAAAATATTTAATATACAATTGTAAACGTTTTCTGTGTGGAAGTTCCTAAAATCTTTAAATATTTCCCGCATTTGAGAGGTTAGACTATAAGAAGCTAATCATGGAAATTCACTTTCATTAGTAAGTATTTAAATTTCATAAATAAAAATTAAATGCATTTTTATGCCAGGTAAAAATAGGCAAGATTTTACAAATTACTAATTAATTAAGCAAAGTTGACTTAAAAGCAGGGCTGTTTGTAATGTTTCTAGCTAATGAGAATATTTATCTTCATCATAGCTTCTTTACTCAACCTTATTGTTAAAGAATTCATAAAATCATTATCTAACCGTCAAAAAAAAAAAATTTAAAGTAGTTATAAAATTATTTCGAAATTTTATAATTCCTAGTTAACCAGAATTGAAATTCTGTATTCCTTTCTAAGGCTTATCTGCTATCTGTTCTGTAACGTTTGCCCTTCAAATATATATTTTAAAAATCCGTTTTGAAAATAAAGTGAAAAGATCTATATATATATTTCTCTTACACGGCGACAAAAAAAAGCCTCATTACAACTCCCCGAATGGCAACGCTGGAAAATCGACCAATGATTGCTGTTAAAAATGTCACATGCCATATCTAGCCGAGATGGCTCAACATATAGCGCTTTTAAAAACGGAAACTGAAATAACCAGAGAGAGCATAAGCTAGGCAGAAGTGAGTAGTCTTTGTCGATAGATCTCTATTTTAGTATTTTGTCGAAGGCGCTTTTTTTTCACGAATTTATTTGACGATTTTTGATTTATATCACGAATTTATTTGTTTTACTAGAATTTATTTGTTTATGCATGTTTTTCCATTGCAATTCACTTATTTCAATTTTAAATAGACTTAATTATTGTTAACCTTTTTAAAGAGATATCAGTTTCAGAAATTTTATCTTAAGATTTTATACTATAGCACATTTCTAATAGGTTTAACGAATTACATGCCATTTATTTGAATTCAAATTTATTTTAATGACTTAGTATTTACTAAAACGATGTTTTTTTTTTTTTTTAAAGTTACATGGATTTGAATGATTGTTTTGAATTCTAAGAATTTTGTGCATTTGCAATGTACCTAAGTTAGTGCGAGCGAAGCAAATCATATAAGTTTGCGTAGCAATTTTCGGGGGTTGGCGAGCATCAGTGAGCAGGGGGCACAGCCCACTAGTATATAAAGTTAGGCGTCAGAAACTATTATTTAAACTAGGGTAAAACATAGACGATACCAAAATTCTCTTAATCACTGCTGGGAAAAGCAGAAGTGAGATTATCGAACCCCATTTGATTGCCGGAGAAAACAGCGAGAAGTTAGGAGGAGATTTTAAGAAGCACCTTCGAGTTTCATCAGGCAATCAAACTCATTTTGAAGTACATCAACCCACTTTCATCACTAATGTTTCATTAATTTCCATAGCTTTTTTGTCTCTTTCTTGCTTTATTTATTAATCAGAGAACTATAATGTACAATTTTTACTGTGTATTTGACATTGACAAGGATTCTAAAATTATGCATTAAGTGGAGTGATTACGTAATACCCAATTTCCTAAGCATAATAGTATTTATGCTTAGAAACAAATTAAGTCCTATGAATGAAACATGCATTTTGCAAAAAAAAAAAAAAAAAAAAAAAAAAAAAAAAAAAAAAAGAGACGGTTTCACTATCAAATAGTAATGTTTATTTTATATATAGATATATATATATTTACTTTTTACAAAATAACAATGACGATAATTTCCGAAACATTATTCAATCATTTTGTCACCTTTTATACAAATATATATAATCAACTATACAGCAAAAAAATCAAAACAGATCAACAACTACGTAAAAATGAAAAGCAATAAAAATTTGTTGATCAGCATTACGTATTATCATTGTCTTAAAACAAAATTGCACATATATGTCTTTCTTATTATATTTTAATGAGAAAAAAAAGTAAATTCAAAGGTTCAGTCAGGAATCAAGGAAAGCAATTATTTGAAAAAGGCTTTTAAAGCAAAGTAAGTCAACAATACATATCCATATACCCTGCCTTAATTTTTTTGGGAACATTTTCAGCGCCATAAAAAATATTATAATTGTAGAAAATTAAAAACTTTTTTTTTATTTTAAGAATACATATGGAACTAAAGCATTAGCACCCAGATGTCATATATTAGCACTAAGACAATGAATAACTCTCCATTTTGTACAATGAATACAAAAAAGTTCATCTATTTATAATTCATTTCATGATATTTTGAAGATGATAATCATAATCTTATGCCTAATAAAACGTATATCACATTATTTGCCACAGTTTATATTCTGCATATTATATGAAATATTACATAATCACTATATACAAGCAGCATGAAGTTTCCATCCTGCATAAAGCTCGATAACTATTTTAAATATTTTTTTGACTATCAGCTGAAATTATCATAAACAATTCTTCAAGACCATTAAAGTTTTTGCCAGTTAAATGAAGCATCTTACATGAAAACAGCTAAGGAACAATTCAGTATGGCCTCCATAGACCTGTTTCGGATTGTCCGTGGCCGTTTGTGGTGGAACCATAAATAGTTCTACCATTGGATGGCGTGGAACATGATGTTTGAGTTTGGTGAGTTGGCGAACTTGGCTGACTGGTGCCAACTGGCGATAAAAGATTGTTGACGGAAGATGGTGAACTTCCATTAACACTTGCAACACTACCCGTAGAACTTTCTCGAGAGCTGGTATGCAAAGTTTCTTCTTCGTTTCTAATAGAAGGTTCTGGAGATCTTAATAGATCTGAGTTACTGTTACCCAGCAAATGAATTGAGGTATGTAGCTGATTATGAGCAATGCTGTTGTAAAGCTGAGGATACATTAGTGAATGTGGTACTACAGGTGGATTCAAATACATTCCAGCAGCACCAGGAGCATTGCAACCGTTACCATTGTAGTAAGGATGAGACGATAGCAAACCATAACTGCTGTGGTTTACTGGCAGGTAAGGAGGACTACCTGCATTTCCTGCCAAGAGTGCGACAGGATTATTGGATTGCTGTGCTGGATTGGTGACAGAATTGAGACCTTGGCGTAGCTCTGTAAGTCGATCTGACAGTCGAAGATCTGCATTTGCTGCTGCGGCAGCTATAGCATTATTGTACCTGGACATCAAGAGTGGGTCCGTTTTTAGCGCTAAACTTCCAGAGTGATCGCTAAGACTCGGAAAGGAGGAACTTGTGTTCGTTAAGCCTGTGGTAGGATCACCAAGACCTATAAGAAATTAATTTGTTATGGACAAGGCTGTAAATTGCATTTCTATGGTCAAATTTGAACTTGAAAATAAACATTCTACATTGAATACATCAGAAGCTTACCAGCAAGAGGTAATGTAGAGGAACATGAATCTTGAGATGTTGGAGAAACAGCGAGAGTGACATCCAAATTATACGGTGGAAAACCTGCTCCTTGAAGACTTGACGTTGAAGCTAAAAATGGGTATGGGTGACCCCAATGACCATCAGAGAGATACATAGAATCTATTTTAAAAAAAAGAAAAAAATTGACTCTTAACCATAGGTTTTTTAAAAATTTCAAAAAAAGTTATTCTTTACTTATTATATTTTGACATAAACTTAAAATCGTTGAAGAAGGTACTTATTAATTGTATTTCGAAAAGATGTGTAATATAAAATTCATAGAAACTGCATTTTTTACTTCAAAATTCATTCAGCAAACTCTACCATAAAATTAGGGAAAGAAAAGAAAACGGATAATATTTAATCAGATGAATTTTAACTATGATAATTCTTTTCAAAAAGTAACAGCTAAGCTAAGGACTTAGAGATTCATAGTATTCTCTTATATTTTGTTGTTAGAATAAAAAAACAAAAATACACAATAGGCATAGAAATAGTTTGTACAGTACTGTAAAAACAGAGAAATACATGAAGCATAATATTATAATAATATGTTATAGGAAAAACATCGATTTGGAAACATTCAATGAAGTAAAATAAAAAGCTGGAGCAGATTGAATAAAATATATTTTTTTATAAACTCAAAGTGTAGTTATGAAGTAACACACTTGTTTACTTAATGAAGGTATTCACTACCACTTTCTGTTGCCAACATGACTATGCTTAGATTATAATATTGTAAAAATTGGAATTCTTTTTTTCCTTTATTTATAACAGTAAGACCAAACCATCGATAGAAAATTATTAAGAATGCAACAAAGAAAATTCTTAAATAATATTTTCAGTTATAAAGCAAGCAAAACTTCTTTAAAGTCTTAACAAATTGAAAAATCCAGACAAGATATTTTTAGAAGAAAATAGCAGCTTTAAAATGATAAAGAAAAGCAATTCAGGAAAAATGGGAAGAAATCTTTTGTTTTTCCTCTTTACAAAACTGAATGTACGAAAAATACGAAATAAAAGTCATTTGAAAGAAGAAAAGAAAACCGTGAAAGATGATTGTTTTGCCAATATTCCCTCCTTAAGAATACTACTTAAGCGAGAGTGCAGCGGTACTTCTACTTTTGTGGTTAACCGTCCAGTGATAAATATCCACTCCTTACAACCACGGAACCATCCCATTTTCCTTGCCCTTTCGTGTAATGTTTTCTTATTTCTTTTTTTTTTTCTGCAACCTTCATCTGAAACAAAAACTGCAAAAACTTTTGTGCACAGGCAACAGGGAGGGTGCAGGCTTGCCAGTAAGTATCGTCTCCTGGTTGGTATGCCATAAAGGTGTAATTGGCATCTGCCGTTACAGGCCATTTGTTTCTGGACCTTCTGTCCTCTTCTTCTTCATTACATTCGCCATTTATTCTTGGAGGCTGTGTTCTTCTTCTTTGCTCCTTCTTCTTTTATTCCTCGTATTTATTTCCTTCCTTGCTTGATAGTGCAGGTACACATCGGCTCGGTTGACGAAATGACTTTTACGAGTTTTCGGGAGAAGATTCATTTTTGTTTCTGTTGTTTTATTTATAAGGAAAACAAAATATATTGTGTGTAGCTGCGGCGCAAAAATCAATGAGGATTCAGTAGATCAAGTTAAGTGACGCGAATTAGAGCTTTTAGGACTCTTTCTGTTTAAACTTGAATATGTTGCATTGCTCTTTTTGAGAAATAGAAGACTAGGGTTAATTTTGAATAACAATTTGAATCAAAAAATTAAGAAGTGAATGGTTTATTTCGTTGATATGATTACAATTTTTAATTATCTATAGCATTTAAACCAAAGACTAAACCTCTCAACGCCTTATTACCTTTTTTCAAAAAAGACAAAATCACTTGAGAAATCAAAGTGAGTGACAACCTTAGGGAAAAACACGAAGAAAAAAAACGAAATAAAGGGCCTACTAATATCAATGTTAAACAATTTACTTGGAAAATAATATATATTGTGTCTAGTTACGGGACAAAAATTAATGAAGGTTAGAGAGATTAATTAAGAGACACAAACTAGAGTTCAAACCAAGTTGCGTTACTGAATAAGTAATTCTCTGTTTGAGAGATGGATAACTGAAACTATTATTGAATAACAATTTGAATGAAAATTTAAAAGAGATGGAAATGAGAAAATTAAATGTGGTGTGTGTTGAAATGTGGTTAATCGAGACACTTTCGAGTTTTCTCAGGCAATAAAACTAGCTTTTATGTTTTCAATCCCGCTGTCCTTAGTAGTGATTCTTATCATGACATTTCTATAAGTTTGTTATTGCTGCATGCTTAAATAGTATTTGCAACTCCTGATGTATTTACTTTTTCAACTTCCTTTTTATCAAGGATTCTGAAAATCAACAGTAGGAGTGATCTTACAGAATAGTCTATTCTAGAATAAGATTGGTAATTTTTTCATAATACATACATGGCATTAAAATGGCATTGTTTAAATTTGATTTTTTTACAAAATATGTGATAATAAGAACTGTAATTTTCAAAACCAGAGTTTCCAGTCACCAAATGAACGGAAACACTACCATCTGAATGGTTTAAATACCATATATTTTGGTTTTATTAACCAAAATTATGGTTTATTTTTCTACCAGAAATGGGATCACGGTTCAGTACAGTAATTTTACCAGAATTTTTTTCTTCGTGTCTGGACTATCATTAATTGCTAAGATTATTATATTTTAAATGGGTAATTTGATAATTTTTCAAACATTTTTTCTTTTTAAAAATATGCAACAGAATTATACATAATTTCGGAAGTGAAACTTATTTTCACATATATCGTAAAACCAAGAAAAAAGAATCCAACTGACCTCTGCGTTGAAAGTCTAGTTGCCAGTGTTCGCTCTTTCTTCTAATGCTATCCCATTCACGCAAATCATGAAAGCGTGGATCCAAATAGGGTGGCCGATGACCGAACGCTGTAGCGAACGCCCTTAGCTGTTGCTGTTGCCCTACAAAAGAAAAGAAAGCAAACGTCATTACAATAACATAAAACCACCATTCATGAAAATATACGAGGAAAAAATACAATCCATGTTTATTATTATTTTAATTGGTATTATTATTATTATTAAATTTTAATAAGATATTTAAGTACGTAACTATAGATCTGGAAAACTTTCAGAAAAAGGCATGCATCTTTAACCCTTTGATGCAAATGGGACACCGGTGTTCCTTTTATATTTCTCTTCAGATGCTTTTATTACAAGTAAAAATATATTTTGGTGCTTTTTAATTATTGAGAAACAATCTAATAGTTACTTGAAAAAGTCTGTTAGATTATCGGAATTATATTTGTACTAAAATAGAAAAAAATTTGTTTGGAAGTAAACCATGTTTGGAAGATTTTACCTTTCATGCAGAAAAAGACGCCGACCATATAACCAAAAATTATTAAATTGCAAAATATGATATTTTTCACTTGTTTTGACCAAAATTAATACAAAATTACGAGAAAAAAAGTATGAAAAATAGGCTTAATAAAAATTCTATGTCAAAGTCTTTAAACATCTAAGTTTAAGAAAAATAGGATTACATTGTTTTGATATTCTATGTAATTCTTTTCATTCTCATAACATTAAATGAAAGTATGTATAACTATATATAAGTACAGTATTCTGAAATTTTGTTAATAGGTAAGGTTTTCATATAAAGCTTAGAACGCATTCCAATCAGAAGCTAAATGTCTTTAAATATAATTCAATATTTAAAAAAGGAAGAATTACTCACGAGTCTCTAGTTACCTTAATACTACAGTATATATTAATCGGCCCTTAAACGCGTAACCTAACCATTCGTACCAAATTTTAAAGTATTTTTATTATAAAATGCGAACAATACTTAGTATATATATTTCAAATCGTAAACTGCATTATTTTCTAACTATCAAGATTTAAAAAAAAATTATAATAATAAAATAAGCAAATAAAATGAGTAATGATCTCTTGAATACTTGTGTTACGGATGCACTAAGTTCAGACCAACGTTATGAAATACCATTCTAAAAAAATTATTAAAATATTGTTCGAAAGTAATTCAAAAATCATGATTAGTAGTTATTCTTTATGCTTAACTTAATATTTTATGCCTCTAAGTGTGTGCGACTTAGCCAGAAGGGTTGAAAACAGTGGCGTTGTTGTTGAAGCAAAACATATTTCCAAGTTATGGAATCTAATTTTAAAGAAAGATAATTGTACTATTAAACATAAGAAAACAAGTTCATTTACTGAAAAGTTCTGAAGTATAAAACAAAAGCTTAAAAGCGAAATAAATTTTTAACTATTTATTAACCTATAAAGTGTTCTGTAATGAACACCCTTAATATGAACCCAATCTTCTTTCCAAAAGCGTTTTTAAATTTTAACAGCTTAAATATTAACTTGCCACTCTTAATGTGTGCATTTTTTAACTTCCTTTTTTTGCAAGATTTCCTGATATATATACAAAGGGCAGTGATTATGGAACATCCTATATGCTGTAGGAAAGAGCTTAAACAAAATTTTCCGAAATATTGCCGCAACTACTTGACAGGTTAAAGAATAGTAGAGTACTTTTATACCTTCACAAATACCGAAGCTTACATAGCAGAACTTCAAACCACGAAATTTACCTAATAAAGATCTTCTCTTAAGTCGCCAACATTTGCCTTATGAATTCACCGAAGGAAATTCACGAAAGCTTTCATCCACAAATGGTGTTAGTCAGCATCGTAATTTAACATCCATCCATAATTGCCTTTCGGCTCTTATTTAGATCCAGTAATTTTATCTCTTTCATAATAATCTAGAAATATATACTAAAGGCAGTGATTTAAGAACACCTTGTGTTCTGTAAGTAAGAACATAAACAAAACTTCCCGAAAAATTAAAGCAACTACGCCACCGGTTAAAAAGAATAGTAGAGTACTTTTATACCTTAACAAATACCGAAGCTTACATAGCAAAACTTCAAACCACAAAATTCACCTAATAAGGATCTATCTCTAAAGCCGCCAACATTTGCTTTATGAATTCACAGAAGGAAATTCTCGTGAGCTTTCATCCACAGACTGTATTAGTCAGTATCGTAATTTAATAATCATCCATAATTGCCCTTTGGCTGTTATTTAGATCCAGTAATTTCATAACAATCTAGAAATATATTCTAAAAGCAGTGATTAAGAAACACCTTGCGTTCTGTAAGTAAGAGCTTAAGCAAAACTTCCCGAAAAATTGAAACCAACTACGCCACCGGTTAAAGAATAGTAGAGTACTTTTATACCTTAACAAATACCGAAGCTTACATAGCAAAACTTCAAACCACAAAATTCACCTAATAAGGATCTTCTCTAAAGCCGCCAACATTTGCTTTATGAATTCACCAAAGGAAATTCTCGAGAGCTTTCATCCTCAAACGGTACTAGTCAGCATAGTAATTTAATAACCATCCATAATAGCCCTTTTGGCTCTAATTTAGTTTACACAATGACCCAAATGGAAATATCTCTCTTTCATCAATACACTGTTTGACTCTCATTTCTAAATCAGAAACGAAGATGGAATAAAAATCCCCCCTCCTCCTCCTTTATTCCATTTTCCTGAATGATAACCCCATACCCTACTTCTCCTGATATATCCTGATTAGCGGTTTTAAATGATTTAAATATTCACCGTCGGTATTGTTTACAATAAAGATGGCATCGTGTGTTCGTCTTCCCCGGAGAAAGACCCCTCTACGTTATATTCTTATTGATCTGCGGTGATGCATTCAATAAGGGGGGAATGAAATGAGGGGGTGTCACAGATGAATGGATGTCCCTTTGCGGATCAGGGGCAAAGGAGGGCATAGGGTAAATTCAATAGAGGATGACTCATGTCTGAGAGGGAATCCACCATAGTTCATTCAAACCAATCTGATTCCTTTATGAAAGGAGGAATGGGTGCCATTGTTGGTTATGCCAGAACACTATTATGGTTTGAAGTCGGTGGGCGCTATAGGGTGCAGCAGAAGAGAGTTTGTTTGGAAAAGTTCTTTGTGGAAGTTATTGTGAAAACTAGAAGAATGAGATCTCTGCAGTTTAAAATATTTTCTGGAACAGTTCATATTTATATTTATTGACTATTTTGTGGAATAATATAAGAATACCAGACGTCATTTATATTTGAGTATGATTATGATTTATGCTTCAGACTTCTGTAGAATGCTTCCTGTTTAGTTTCAAAAATCGAATTTTTTTTAAAGACATGTCAGAATACGAATTTTAAACACCGCTTGTTTCCTTTCATCCTGTAATGTTTTCCTTTAAAAAAAATAATTATTATAAATCAGATGTGGAATTTGATTTAATACTATAAAACTTGATTTAATGTTACTGTAAACATTCATGTAACTCATTAACTGCAAATTATGAACACGCTTTTTTCCATAGTTTCTTTATTTACATAAAAAAATTAGTGTGTCTTTACAGAAAAATTCTTATAGATTAATTAAAATGTAGATAGGTGATTATTTAGCACTTACACGCAATCGTTAAAAATGGGAAAATTTTACGGTATTATATCAAGTTCGATTCAAATTCGGAGCTGTATTTGGCAAATGTTAAATTATCTAGGATATAAAGTTTTAAATTCTGTAAAATTCAATTTTCAAAAAGTAGTTTAAATATCTATAAAATTAATATTTCATTTGAATTTTTTCTTAACTATAAATAATTAGCTACTAGTTCCGCAACTACAAATTAAAAAAAGGCTTTTTTCCCATATTTTCTTGATTTACGTCAAGATAGCAGCTTAGTTAAACATAAATATTCTTATATATAAACTAAAATTTAGATGGGTGATAATTTCACATTTGCATGCAATCGATAAAGATGTTAAACTTTTACGGTATTATCTCGAGTTCAAAAAACTGACAAAAGTCGGAGTTGTATTTGACAAACGTTAAACTAACTAGGGTATAAAGTTTTAAATTCCGTAAAATTCATTTCTTAAAAAGTAATAATGTTTGAAATTAATCTTACAATTGAATTCTTTCTTAACTACAAAATAGCATGGCTTAGCATTTTTCTGGATTAATTAAAATTTAGAAGGGGGATTATTTAACATTTGTGTGCAATTGTTAAAGATATTAAAGTTTTAAAGTGTCTCTAGTCCCCAAACGGTTAATAGTTGAAGTTGTATTTGACAAATGTTAAACTATCAAGGTTTTAAAGCTTTAAATTCTATAAAAGGAAAACTCCTGAAAAATATTTTAAAAATATGTAAAATTAATCTTACATTTGAATTCTTTCTGGTGAGTAGTAGTTTAGTAGATTTTTGGATAGGTAGCTTAGGAATTGTTAAAAATATTCTGTTTCAAGGTTTTGTATAAATTTTGTTAACCTATTAATAAAAATTATTAACAAAGTTATCTTTCTATATCGTACTTGATTTTAGCAGTAAGAAGTGTCTTAAGACTCATTTATATATAATCTGTTCCTCAAGAAAATATGAAATCCACAACCTTTCGTAAAATACTGATATGTTTTAAACATCGCAACAATATTTAAAAAATATCGAATCTATACTTATCGGCAACTATAATATGGCACTCGCTATCAACAACAGTGAATACCGAATAAGATAATACAATTATTATCAATTATTAACGAATGTGTTATTATTTTAATAGTTGATAAATTTTATTTAGGTAACAAAAATATTGACCAATGCAAAAATAGTGCAAATTTGTCAAATTGAAAAAAATATCGCAATTTATCGAGATATATCGATATTTCCTTCCTGGTGATTAAATTCATACTATCATCCAGTTCTTCTTCTTTTTTTTTTTTGTTCTTTTTTTTTCCTTTAAAGTAACATTTTCGTTGCGAAAATTTATTTTTGTAGTTCCTGTTATTATATCTACAAGTAAAAGACAAGAATTTATTATGCTGTTTAATTTACATTTATTATATACTTATTCTATTTTTTAATAATTTAAAGTTATTTTTTGTTTATTCTAAAAAATTGTGCTTAGAAACAAATTATCATTTTCACTTTTGTGTGCTTAAAATGCAGCAAAATGTCTTATTACGAATTTTCAAAATAAATATTTTTCAGAATACGTCCGAAATTCACGCTATTGCTTTGCAAACCACTTAGAAAGAGACGGAGCGTTGCTGTGTCTGTAAAAGTGTTTCTCCTCTGCACTCTCTTTTCTCATCTTTCACATGGAGAAAGTCCTTTGTGTAATGCAGAAAAGCAAATGAATGGGCAGCTTTCAAAAGTGGGCAAATCCAAACACTGTTTTATAATCAATACTACTTCGTTTTATCTAATTTATTTTTGATTAAAACGTGCGTCCATACACTATTTATTCTGGGGCTCATTGAAGTATAACATCGTGAAAATTAAGGCATATTAATCTTAATTTCCTGATACTAAGGTTTGAACTTAAACGAAAATATGATTTAATTTAATACCTATTTAAGGTCGCAATAAGTTTGCACGATATCATGGTTTGGTGTTGAATCGTTTCTTCAGAGAGTGTAAGCATACTTTATGTGCGTCAAAGGTGATAATTAAAATATATATAAAAACTTACTCTTTGCAGCAAAGAAAAATTTTCGATTTTTATTTTTAATTGCTTATTATTACTAATCGAATAATTAAAAACTCAATAACCAATCAAAAAGTAAATGAAAAACCAATTTACTTGAAAAAAAAATTTTGAAATAGATTTGAAAATTGTCTACGCGTAAATGAATCAGAAAAGAATTTTAAATAATCAATTTCAAGAAACTGAAGCTGTAAAAATTTAAAAAATGATAATAATAAATAAATAAATAAGAGAAAAAAACTTCATTCGCTTCAAAAATATACAAATTGGAAATAGTAGTTGACATGTTTCAAGAGCTCAAAAACAGGCGCCCAATTTAAAGACTCGCCAGAAGTGAAAGAGAAGAAACAAAAGTAATTTGAAATATGAAACGTACATATTCCCGCCTGGCAACTCTTGAAAAAAAGAGCCTGTTTTTTGAGCGCTTGAAATGTGTCGACTATTACCAATTTGCATATTTTTGAAATGAATGAGGTCTTTAATCGATTAAGAGGGAAGAATTTATTTTGAAAGACGATTAAAAAAACTTGATTTATTGCAGTACCTTTCACTTTTGTAAAGGAAGATTGATAATAATTATTTGATAGGATTACACAAGCCACATAAAAGCTTACATATATTTTTTTCAGCTTTCATCCCTTGCTTTCAAATGTAATCTTTTATATGTAATTAGATATCCGTTATCATATCTATATTCATATTATACGTTATTTAATTCCTATTAAATTAACAAAGTATTTATTTTATAACAATAGAAGAACTTAAAGTAACATGATCGCTATTAGAAGCATTACGTATTTTCTAGCTTTTAACTTCCATTGTTTCGTAAATTAAATCATTTTTAATCATTCCTAATCCCTTCTTAAGTAAATAAGTCAGTTAAATAATTTTAATTCAATTTTATAAAGAGCGAATGTAAATATTTTTCTCAATCAATGTAACGACTAACCTTTTACTTCCAATACAAATGCATAACTAATTATTATTAATTCAACTTCACGACAACTTAACATCAGAATATATTTTTAACCTTTCTTTCTTCAACCACATTAGCATTAACGTATTTTAATTTCAAGCGAACATTTTGGCCTTAAATTTTCAGCCAAATTATTTTAATATTAACGTGAGATATCGCGAGATTGGCTGATTTGGCATTTTTTCGGCAATGTCCTTTTTCGATAATACGCCTCTATAGATCTCGAATGTACTGCAAAGTGTCGAACGAATAAATATTGTTGGTTTGGCTTTTCATTAGATTAGGAAATTTTCCTCCCATAGCCTGTCCATATTCATGTAATGCAAAATATATTATTTTACTTTAAATATGCCTGGGAAAATAATATTCATTTTAATTAACACTTAGAGATGTGCATCGAAGTAGAAGTTTTAAAGTCATTATGCTCCTGTTTTCATATACTGCTTTAATCAGAATATGAAATATTTTATCAGAATATGAATTATTTTATTTTATCAGAATATGAATTTGAGTAATTTTTTTAATTTCAACCACAATTAATAAAATTCCAGCAACTAGTCCTCTACTTCATTTTCCATTATAATGATAATAAACTATATTTTTTCAATGGTAATATTTTTACATACTACTGCTTCACATCTTGTTTTCAAATATAGATTTCTGGAATTTCCACTAGACAACTGAAACTTATTGCCAAGAGAGTAAGCATGGTTTTTTTCAACAAATATTCTCTCGTAAAAATTTTGACCATTATATCACTTTTAACGCTTCATTTCATTTTTTTTTTTAATCGAGCATCTGCAACACTTACTTATAATCACTTTTATTAATCAGCTTTTCCAAGTAACCATTTTTCATCAGAAAATTAATCGATATTTGCCGCATACGAAAATTGCAAACATGTACATATGCCTGAAATATCTTAGTACCATATACGAATACAAAAAATAATAATAATAATAATAATATTACATTCCCATTAATAAAAAAATTAAATTTAAACTTTCAATTTTCTTTCCGTCAAGGAAGCATCACCTTTATTACAATATTCCTCTCCTTTACAACAATTATTTGTATATTTTCTTGACATTTATTATAAAATAACTAGAATATAATTTTAAGAAAGGGCAATTTCATTTATATTTATAATCGCTGTATTATGAATATTTAAACGATAGTAAATAGCATTATACATTTATTCACACCATATGTAGTTGCACTATTTTATAAGTTTACATATTTACCTCTCTAGAAATGGACTATTAACACTAACACTTTTAACAATCATAACTAACAATAACATTTTTTAGAAAACTATGTTTGACTGTTGCTTCTACTATGTGAATAAAGTCAATAAATGAATTAAATCAGTCGAAAATGAACCCGTTGTTTTTTACTTCTAGAGTTTAACAATTAGATATGAAGGTTGAAAAAGCACACTACTATATAAGTTTATATATTACCTCTCTAGAAATTGACTAATAACAATAACACTTTCAACAATCTAAACTAACAATAACTTTTTTTAGAAAACTATCTTTGGCTGTTACTTCTAACTATGTGAATAAAATCACCGAATGAATTAAATCAATCGAAAATGAACCCGTTATTTTTTACTCCTAGAGATAACAATTAGATACGAAGATTGAAAAAGCAATATCATTTTTGAATGAATTATCCATAAAATATACTAAAAATCGTAACTTTCTACTCAAAGTATTAGATTTAAGATCCTAACTTAGAAAAATACACTCTATGTATCACTACTGAAAAACATTCAGTTGTATTTAAAACGACAAACAAACAAATAAATAAATAAAAGAAGAAACATTGGAACACTAACTCTAAGAAGGTCTATTAGAGACATAAGAAGGGAAAAAATGTATCCAGATACAAAAGAAAAGAATGGATAAGAGGAAAGGAAAACAGGGGAAAAAAATAGCCTTCAAAAGAATGTTGAAAGCGGTCCTATCCCTCCCTAAAGAAGTTTAAGAATGAAGAAGTTAAGAAAATCATTTCCGCTCCATGCTTCTGCCAATGCAGGCATGAGATGAAGAGAAGAAAAAGAAAGAAAAAGATGAAGAGAAAGAAGGAAAAAGTATTACTATAATATATCAAGGCCCCATGCCCCCATTGGATCTAAACCACCGTTCAAAAAACGAAAGCAAATAAATCCCCTAGTGACAGAAGATTATGGTTTTGTGGTGAACGGAAGAAAAAACAGAGGACTGGCCGCGGACGGTCCTATTTCTTTATTTTAGTCTTCTTTTTTTTTCTTCTTTTCTTGGAATTTCTTCTTTTACTAAAGCAGTATATTTTCAGATCTTATAGAGAAGCCATCAGCGTTATTCCTGCACCGCTACGGCGCAAAGCGTCTGCAAAGCTCTTTGGGAAAGGAACTATTTTTCTACTCCAGCCAAAGTTCTTAAGGATCACGTTATTTCAATCGTAGATGAAATGGACAGCAAGGCGAACGCCTGGTTAAGGAGATTTTGGCTTCATTTTCTCTTTTATTTTTTGTTTATATTTTGGTATCGAGCAATAACGATGTTTGTCTGAGGTGGGGGGGGGGGATAAAGCGATGGAAGAAGCAATTTCTTTACTGAAAACAAAAAGTATTTGATAAAAGTGTGTGGGTTTTTAAAGTGACAGAAATTGTGTCAAAATATTTATATTTGTTATGATTGATCTGCAATCGATTTACAATCATAAAGTAAAGCAGCTCGACCTCTTTAAGAAAAAAACTCATTCTTTTTTTCCTTATGTTTCATTTCTCTGGAGAAAATTTTTTTTTATTGTTTTTAGAAACAGCTAGGATGTTTTTAATTATTTTTAATCGGCTTTCGAAATTAAGCAAGTTTTTAAATGAAAAAAAAATTAATACAGTTTAACTTAGTGCTTCTTTTTTTTCGTAATGTTCTATTATTATCGAAATAAACTATTTGGAGATATGTTTGAACCTATTTTTCTATTTTGATTGATAAGTAATTCTCATTAACTAATGTTTTACAAGCAGCTAAGTCCATAATATAGAGTTTAGAGTCCTTGTTGAAACTATAACAGCAGTTCAATATTTTTTGGTAATCAAAATGATTTCCAAACTGAACTACGAGTAAAATGGGTATCTTTGAAGTTACGACATAAGTGAAAAATTAATTAAGCATAAAAACTCAAAATTTGAAGTAAAGCTATAGAAAGTAAAATTAAATAGATATATAAAGTAAAATAAAAGGTATAAAAAAAGCAAAAATTTAAAACTTATCAATTGAAATAAAAGGAACAAATTTAATCCTCATCGCCTAACATTTGTAAAATAATGTATAACTCAAAAATGTTGTGTTAATTCCGAGATTATAAACTGGTATATTGAATTAATACAAGTCAAGAGATTACGATCTGTTGAGTAAAATGAAAACGACTGTTTCTTTGTCTTCGAAGCTGGCATGGAACTATCTTGTCTTAAAACATTGCCATGGATCATTCTAGACCTTTGAAAACTGCACATTGTTTCATGAATTTCTGAAAATAAGTTCTTGATTTTGACAAAAATCATATAATCCAATGGCTTTTTGGGAGGAACCTATGAATAATTTTGTGAATGTCTGGAAAAAAAAGTCTTGTTTTTGAAAGAAAGAAAAATATGATTTTTTAAAGAGATTTAGTTTTAAAATTTTAAAATTATGAATTATAAACGTTAATGATTCCGTTTTTGCAATAAGATTTCGTTGAGGACGGTAACGATAACATACTTGACGTCTTTATTAAATGTCATGCTTTTCTGAAAATAAGCTCTTGATTTTGACAAATATCATATAATCCAATGGCTTTTTGGGAGAAACCTATGGACAATTTTAGCCCATTGTGCAGCTCTAGTGCGACATAAATTAACAGCAACAACTATGGACAATTTTGTGAATATCTGAAAAGAAAGTCCTGTTTTTGTGGGGAAAACAAAAAAAAAACATGATTTTTAAAGAGATTTAGTTTTAAAATTATGAATTATAAACGTCGTTGATTCCGTTTCTCCAATAAGATTTCGTTAAGGACGATAACGATAAAATATTTAGCGTATGATCTGCTATAACGATAAAATTTTTTGAAAAGGGTCCGTTTTAACGATACAAAACTTGTGAAGAACCCGTTAACGAACACTAAATATCTTCTAATATGATCTCTGGCTGTGCAATTAAAGTCTTTGCTTATGTAGTTTAAAAAGTTCTAGCTTAAATAACATTTTTTAAGTATTAGAATCTCAATCAAGAAGTCATGACGCGTTCAAAGAATGTCCATCTTGTTAAATTTCATTCAATTCCATTATTTGATTAGATAAGTATCTCAACTACATTAAATTGAGTTTAAAGTTAAGTGTTGTTTTGCTTTGAACTATGAAATAAATCAACTCGGATCACGAAGAAATGACGCAGGATTAAGAAAAAAACGATGCTTATAGTATAACTCTAACGGAACAGTTAACAAACAGTTAAGGTAGTGAATTGCACCGTTCTAGCACTTAAAATAGTAATAACGTTCCCCACTAACACGCCATCTGGATGCCTAAAATCAAAATCACATCACCAATACTTTCCCACAGAATAATTTTTTTTCATCCATAGAACACACACAAACAAAAAATCAAACAACCGCTCTTTTGCCGTCTAACAAAGGAGGGGGAAAAAAGTCTATAATTCCAGAAAGTATTGATTGCTTTCGCTCAACTTCCGGTCACTTTGGGTCCAGTGAGGTCAATAACTAAGTGGGGGAGTCTACTGCGTGTAAACGTACCGAATAATACGATGTGAGGGGAGGTTGTGGAAGAGGAGGAGGTTGATATCACCCTCTCCAGAGTTGCCACAATTGTTTCCACAGCGGCTGACCATCGCCATTTACTTGGTACCAGCCATCAGGTGGTTATGGGGCGCACCCCAACGCAACTGCCCCACGAGAATAGTTGATCGACGACGATCAGTGAGAGGCCATGGTAGAAAACTTATTGACAACATTCTCGGGTTAGTGAACAAATTGTGATTAGCTCTTCGAAGATTTGATTAAATGTAAAATATCAAACTATCCACGGACGTTTCGATCTTCGAATAAGGTTATAAAAACGGAAGATTTTGCTGTGTTGTATTTCTGAAGTTTTCATAAAATTGACACCAAAAATGTCTTTTTTCTCTCCTGTAAGAATCGTTTATGAAAATTTTCCATTTTTAATTTATCCCTCGAATTTTCCCACGAATCAAAATAACTATAGGGGATGGACTTATACGTTAGCTAACGAGTCAAATCCTTACTGGGGAAGAATCGCTGTTCAAAATTATAATAATGGGTATGAAAAATCCTTATTGAAGCTATGAAAATTTTTAGGTTAAATACGTGAACAAAAAAATTCGGAAAAGGATTGTTTAATTTTTTTTTTCGAAATAATTTTTTAAGTCATAAACTTGAGAAATAGATGAAGCACCAAACTCAATTGTTAGGAGCCCATAATACAATAGATATTTATAATTAATTCAAAGTATTTAAATGATTGGAAATATTTGCTATTCCAAATTTAAAGCAATGCGCGTATTCGACTACTGACTACTACGATGTTCTGAGTGTAACAATTTCGTGGTCTTACAAGGAGGAAAAAATTCTGGTAAAATTACCGACAGTATCGCAATGACATTGACATTTCTGATTACACAAAAGAACATAATTCTGGTTGATAAAACCGTGATATACGGTATTTAAACAGTTCAGTTGGTAATTTTTCTGTTCGAAGGGTAACAGTTTACAGGAAATTCTGGTCTTCAAAATTTTAGTTCTTATTACCCCTCATTAGTTATTACCACCATACCAATAATGGAATAAATGGTTTTTATACCATACCTTAAATTATTATAGTAAAATTACCACATTTATCAAATGTGAGTACATATTATAAAACCATATTTTATTGTTAAATTCACCAAAGCGCTTAGGTAAAAATTACCGAGCTCTTTAATGTTCTCATAGAGCCAGAAATACGGTAATTTTTACCATATTCTGATAGTTATAGCCATATTTTTTCCTCTGTATACGATATTATGTTTCAAGTATCAAGATTTTAATTTTGGAGACAATTTGCTTGGAAAAGTGAAGTAAAAAATTAAATTTTCAAGGTTTCTGCTTCGGACTCGCACCGACTAGAGTACTGACATAAAATATTCCTTTCGACGGACGTATTATAGGGTTAGAAATCCCTTGCATGCTAGCCAACAATGGGAACTTTCATGGTCTTCCTCATAGTTTAACTCAAGTGTGTATTTGTTCCAACAAAAATCCATCGCGAAGGCTAGTTTTCCCCAAGTCAGCTGAGTTGAGTTCAAAATTACAAGAATGGGGAGTTAAACATAGATAAATACAAACTCAAAAATAGGTTCTCTGTTCAACGCCGGATATAAAATAAAATCAAAACCTGTAAGTTTATAGCAAATTTGCACTATATAATGATTTAATGCTGAACTCATTATTCTGCAAGTGTTGTCTGAAAATTTATTGTTTAATAGATATTTCTAAATATCAAGTTTTATTCATCTTTAGAGCTGAACTTTTGTTTATATCCAACACAATTTATTTTACCAAGTAAAAAAATCTAAAACATAATATTTAAATGAATACCGTCCAATTCAAATCAGAATACTTTTATAAAAATTGTGCATAATTCATCCTCATTTTCATATCCAATATCAACCCACAAATAAAATTAATAAACTCATTAATATACAAGCTAATCCGCATAACACGTGATCAAACCTCACACAATTTCAGGACGTACCCCCACATTCGACGGAGTCAATTTTCCCCTCTCCCAACGCCACTATACGACTTGCCAAACTCTGGCACGCTGCGCCACTGGACAAGAATGACGGGCGGGAGGGTTAGTACGCCCCTGTACAAAAGCTAAACGCTTCCCCTGCCCCTCTTTTCCAGTTCGGGACTCCCTAATAACATGTTCCCGGGCCCAAACAGCTGTTGCAGAACCATCTGTTCTGAACAGTGTAGGGCCCCATCCCCTGACCCCCTCTACCGCCGATCAATGACGTTGTTTATCGAATCGCAGGGTGCTTCAAGGGGGGGGAGTACTAGTAGAATATAAAAGGTGGGGTAGTCTCTCATATCGCACCGCCGCCACCCCTTTCTCAAATCTGCCCTTCTATCCAAAGCATAGAATTTATTCATTATGTACGGGATATTTTTCATATTTTATACTGGGGGACAAGAGCTTTGGCGAATATGATGGAAGGGGGGACATAATGTAGAAAAGAGCTTTTTTCCGAATGTGGGGGTCTGCAAAAGAGAGATACGAGTAGATTTGGCGAGTTTTTAATACTAGATAAAGTATAATCCCACGAGAAATGCTACTCATGGTTGTATTTTTATTGTTGTTTGGGCAGTAAATGCGTGATGAGTTTTAAAAGTGCACTTAGCTCATTTTAGAAAATAAAATATTTGAAAAACAAAGTATTTACGAGTTAGAAACTATTTCAAGAGAAAAACGAGCAATTTAACATAAGTTTAAAATAATTTCCATTACCAAATTAAAAATAATATCCGATTATTTTTTCCATACGTGGGAATAGATTTTAATGGGGGAAAAAGTGTGAGTAGATTTAGAGAACTCTTAATAATCGATAAAGAATCTCTCAGAAAAATTAGTTCAATGTCTGAAATCGGTAAGAGCGGTACCTTGAGCAATATTACGATGCAAATTAGGTACAAGACGATAAATTGAGCTTAGGTTTCCACGTAACGTGTAATCAAGTTCAAGAAGTATGTTCAACTTATGTAAGTTGAACTTTAATATGGAAACAAAGTTGAGCAATATAAAATGTATTGTTTATCTTAGTGCCAAATTAAAGTTGCAGCAAATTTAGGCGTTATTGTTATTTAACGCAAGAAAAATTTCTTAACAATGTTATGTAAAGTAAGCCAAATAAATGGTTTTTACGCCATAATATGAGGTATTCTGATAAAATTACCGAAACTTTCCACATTTATCATATATTAAAAAATTATATTTTATTGGTATTTTTACCAAAATCGTAACTAAAACGCATCCGTAAAAATCACTGAGCTTTTTGTTGTTTCCATAAAGCCAGAAAGACGGTAAATGTTACCCCATTCTGGTAGTTTTAACCATATTTTTTTTTCTTAGTGAATGATTTATGTAAAAACCATATCGTATAAGACTGTAGAGTATAAATTCTTGTTGAAAAAAAATTTTTGGAAACAGAAGAACTTTCGAGGTATTATGGAAGAGCCTAGCTATAAGCGGATCAAGATCCGATTAAAACCTAGTTTTGGAATAAAACATTATACTTTGGATAAGCATTGACCAGCTTTAATGGCCATACAACTATTTCATAATATAACATAAAAAGAAACTTCCCTAGTATGTTCTTAAAAGTATCTTGGAAAGTAAAATGTTTGAACCAAAAAGATATATGCGACTATGACCCTAGCAATGAATATGCTTACTTTATTATTAAGATGCCTATTATTTGAAACCTTGAGAATTTCGTAACAAAATCTGATAAAGTTGATCATTTAGAATTTTCTTTTATTTTATGCATAATTGTTTGTCCAAAGTTAGATAGCTTTTTCAAAATGTTTCGATATTGCCACATATATTTCCTCTTTAATTGTAAAGAGTTGAATTAAAAATTAAGTTGCAGGAGATTTGTAGGAAATACTATGGTTCGGCATAAATTGGCCACCATACTATGGTTCAATATGAATGGAAATATGGTTCATAATATAACATTTTTAAGTTTGTAGTTAATTTGCACCGTATTATGGTTTAAGGGATACATATTACGTTTCAACTAGTTTTTTTTAAAAAGCCAATTTTAAGTTACCAATTTTTTATTTCAATTATTTTTTCTCTAATAGATTTTCATTGAGAGGGAGAATAATATCTGTAAATTGTTATAAAATTAGGGGTAAGTTTACGCACAAAATATTTAGAAACATTTAAATTAAACAGTTTTATGCGAATTAATATTCAATTTTGGGAGATCAATTCAATCTAATCCCAAAAAAAAAAAAAAATTATTTTCTCAATATATGCATGAACAAATTCTTTCTATAATGAATGCATTTTGCTAATTTATATATGTAACGTATATAGTACGCCTAAGTATGCATAGAGTTTCATACATAAATTATCTATAAACTCATTTTACGAATTTATGTATGAAGCATATTCATACAAAGGAAAACGCTATGCACTATAAAAAATTTCGGATCAAATTACGGTAAAAAGTAATCATCATTCTATGTACCAGTACTTTTTACCGTGAAATCCAGTTTTATCTTCAAATTTTACGGAGCAAAAAACTTATATACTGCAATTTTTAAAGTAATATTTACTTGAAAATCACTCAACTTATGCAATTAAATAAATGGTACTATGAAAATTATGTTATAAAAGTTTGCGGTAAAAATAGATTTTACGGATGATGCTCTCAGGGTGTCAATAATTTTTACCGGAATTTGATCCGGAATTTTCGGCAGTGTGTACTTAATTAAATTTACGAGAAGATTAGTTTTTTATATACAATTCAAATCAAACAAACTGACCACAAAAACGAGATTGTATTTTTAGAATAATATCGATTAAATGGCAGTACACGATCATTTACGTTGAAAAAGTTCTTAAGAGCCACGAAAAACAAACCGAACATGTTAACCTGTTTTAAATATAGCCTATAATACAAGAGAAAAACCAGTAATTTCCTGTTTACGATTTATGTGGTAAAAGATAAATTGCTACCCTTAGATCGCAATGAAGGCACTGCAGTTACCCTACCTTGTTATTTCCTTCTTGAAAGCAGCAGTAACTAATATTTTCTATATTCAACAACACACAAGTATGTGAAAACACCAAATATTTGGTCTATAAGTACAAACTTTATGCTAGGCTCGTGCAAATGCCTAACCCATTATCCGATAATTGAAAAAAACAATCAGTTAGAATTTTTCTTCACTATTCTAATAAATCTGATATTTATTAATTGGATTCGTACTTCAAAAAATTTTAATGCGATTAAGATATAAACACATGAAGAAAATTGTGTTTAGAAACATGAAAACGGTAAAAATGCTTCTCAAATGTATAAACATACTACAATTTTATCAAAATCATCCACCAAATGTTTAATAATTGTGATTTTTAATAGAAAATAGAAATGTTTAATAGAAAATCACACATTTTCAAATAATTTTTCAGCCACGAAACTAAATTAAACGATTCAATATGTAAAAAACAACGAGAGAAAGTAGAATAAAATGCATAATAAAAAAAAGAGTATATTCATTAAACTGTAACTTTATATCCCGTTTTTTCGCAGAGTACACAAAATAAACTAAATAGCAATACTGCCGCGAAACTGAATCACAAGATTCGATGTGTAAAAATAAAGAGAGAAAGTAGAATGCAGTGTATAATAAAGAAGATTATATGCATCAAACTGTAATTTTATACCCTGTTTATGTGCACAGTGCACAAAACGAAAACGGAACACCTTTATAACTTTTGATCTAATGCTCAAATATGCATTTACTAAAAATCAATCTTAATTTTCAAGAGCTGAACTATAATTTGAGCAGATGATGTTTTGATTTACGAAATTGGACACAATAACTAACTTTCTTTGATTAACATACCACTTTTTTAGGCGGATTCGTAATTTCGACAATCGAAATATACGAGGAAGCAGCAATTCGGAATAGTTCAGTCAGAGGGGTGGTTCCTTAAAGTTAAGTTCACTTTTTACGTCTTTTCCATAACTCAGGAAATGTTAAAAAGAATTGAAATAATTTCTGTAAATTAAAAATAATTTAAAAAATAACTCGTTTTTATCCAAAGATAATTTCATATAAAATAACTTCTTTTCCAACTTTATATTGTAATTTAATTTAATACCTGCAACTCATTCATTTTATGCCATTGTTTTACCTCTTGACGAGTTTCATTTCAACCTCCAACTAATATATTCAGCTAAAAATTAGCACCATAATCGCATCAAATGAAACAAATTTCTTTCTCGCCTTAATGATAGTTTTCCAACAAAAAGAAAACTTTCAAATTAACCTTATCTTTCTAAACCCAAACTCACTCCTAACCGTAAACCAGAAAACATTTCCAAATTACCGCCAAGATTCGAAATCGTCTGCCATTTGGAAAAGCCGTAAATCCACCCAAAACCGAAATACCGTTGCCCCATTCAAGTTGTAACCCTTTCTGGAATTCGTTACTCAACAAATGGGGAGCTAATTAAAAGCAACGATCTCTCCCAAAAGCGGCCGTTTATCAAACATCAAATCGTAGGCCGCCAAGAGTCCCGCCTTCGAATTAGAACCCTTTACGCTAATTATTGACATCTAAGTCCAAATAAACATTGAGTGGTAAAAGGTAGTGGATGCAGCTTTTGAAAGACCACCAAACCACCAATTATGGCGGCTGCAAGTATCCTGAACTTAGGGAAGGGTAAGGCTAGTGTTTGAGGATCGGCTTTAATAAACAAGGTTTGGCAATTTTGTGTTCTGCCAAGTTCGCTATTTGTGACTGGGATTGTTAAGTTATAAACGTCAAATAAATAGTTTTCAGTTTCAATTGTATATTATGCAACGATTCAGTTTTATAAAAACAAAAATAGTTAAATTATAAATAAGTATCTAAATTTCTGTTGTGATGAGTATGCATGTATTTTTAAAATTTTAGAAGTTTAACAATCCCTACTTTCATTTCTAATTTTTTTCTCAAAATGCGTCAATTTTTAATATACAATAATTTAAAATAGTACATCATTTATAAAAAGAAAAGCATTTCAACTTTTCATCCGATTTTTTATTTTTTATTTTTTAATTTTTTGCTTGTTAAAATTATTGTTAAAACTATCCTAATTGAAAGCATCGAGTTAATATTTAAGCGAAAGAAGAAAAGAAGTTATCGGGACCTAACAAATTCCTGCTGAGGAAGGCGAAACTGAAAACATCAAAACCTATTTGATTGCCAGAGTTGAAAGGCGGTTATTAAAAACGTCACTTTTGCCAGACAATCAAGCTAGTTTTGATACTTTGCGCTCGTCTTCCTTATTAATGATTTGAGAAATTTCGAAAGCTTGTCCTTTTCTTCACTTGTATAGTTATTAGCTACCTTTAATATGTATACTTTTTTACAATCAAGATTCCAACGATATTTATTAAAAACCACCCTTTTATAGCAATCATTGAACAGCCGACACAATTTTGGGCTTACGACTACTTAAGTTTAACTACATATCCTTGTAATTTTGAACCTAATCCAGAAGACAAGGAACTCCCGAATTTAGTATTGGGAGAAATTTGCCTTCATGGAGGACTTTTTGATGGAAATAACCCGCATTTGCGTAACATGGAGAGGAAAATCACGCAAAGCGCCCACTGATCTGACGCAAGGGGACTTTAGCCCATGATCCCTCTACCACTGAGGATTTTTTACGTCAGCACTGTAGTCAGTGCGAGCCGGGTACGGAATTCGTATTGACCATCCATCGCTGGGATTCGAATCCAGTTTACGTCATTGGATAGCGAACTCTCAATCCTTATTGAATGGCGAACGACTGTTGCAGAGCATTATGTATAAGGAATCTGACATTTTTTAGATTGATTGGTACATTAAAATTATTCGTTTTTTTATTTTGTTTTAATTAATTTATTTATTTATTTTCAGTGAAAAACTTTAATTACTTGAAGAAAGTACTTTTAATAAAACTATATATCTATGATATGTTGTACAATAATTAATTTTAGTTGTACAATAAGTCCCCAAACGACGTTGGGTGCATTCTTTAAATAACGCAAATTTCTAATGTATTTTTATTTTTTGTTTGCTTTATCTAATGCATAGTTTTTATGTAGTATGGTTTTTATGTAATATACGATCATATAAAGTTCAGATCATAGAAAGTTCTACACGAGAAAGGAAAAGATATGGTAACATTTCAGAAAACTTAAAGCTATTCAAAATCAAGATTGAAAAAATTTGAAGAAAAAAAAAAAAAACTGGGTTATAAAAAGACAAAATGCTTTCAACTATCTATCGTTGTATTCTCCCTGGTTCGTTTTCATGAGAATATTTGCTCAAACAATACTGAAATTGTTCAACAGTAGTATGGCAACACAATTTACAGTTTACCATACGTGTATGTTCTTATCTATTACAAAATAAATAGGTTGTTAAAGTGAACATAAGTTAACAATGGCATTGAGTGGACCATAACATATGAACCGGATGTCGCGTGAATTCTCAAAACAGAAAAAATTGAACTGTAATGGAGCGAACAGTCAGTCAAGGGGAGGGGAAACTGAACAACTTTAATATACCACTGTATGTCACTTAAACATTTTTTTTCAGCAGGATAATTTTATTCGATCGATATTTACTTCCAACGCAACACGGTGTGACTAAACTGTTTGGGGGACTACTGCCAGATTTTTTTATAACTTACTTTATTCCTTACAGCTGAGCGAATGTTCGAATCTGAAAACAACCATTGGTGACAAAGGCTACAAATTAGCGAAAGAAAAAAAAATGGTTTTGAAAAAAAAAGAAATGTCTAACGCAGATGAGCATTTAATGACAAAGTGTCTTCGGACTTAGTTGAAGAATTTGTTCTTGATTGTTCGAAAGTTCTTTTCTTTTCTATTCTGTTTTCTTGATTTCTTTTTTTAATGCCTGCCCATCTTTTGAGCGTAAAATTATTTTCTACCTCATTTAGAGCATTACGCTCCGCTGCTTGTGTTAAGAATGCGGTTCAATGTATGGTTTACCTTTACTGGAAGGGATAACCGTAAAAGAGCTCCGGCGCATAATCATTATTTAGGAAAGTTTTTTTATTATTATTATTTCTTTTTTTAAAGAGAGAAAAAAAGGCTTCAAAACTTTAACGAGGTTTTTCGCGAAAAAGAGAAGAGGAAGAAAAAAAAAAGCCTAACTTCAAAAAGATTTGCACAAAAAAAATTTTCCTAAAAGAAAATATTTTGGAGAAAACTAAAAGTTGATGGTAAAATTAGCACTTTAAGAAAAACCATGCTTTAAGTTGATGCTGAAGATTTTAAAACAATACATCAAAATTGTGACAGTCAACATAAACAATGCTTTAAGTACTAGCTGAAGATTTTAAAACAATGCATCGAAATCGTGACAGTCAACGCTGCATTAAAATGAATTCTGTAAACCTCTCACTAAAGATTCGATAAATGAATATTCAGCTTATTATGTTAATAAGTTGACTCAAACTTCCAAACACGTATCGGTACAATTAGTAAAAGAACATGTAAAAAATATGTTTCTGAAAATTCATAACAAAAAGTGCCAATACTCAGAGTGAGTCTTTTTAACTGCAAATATAACCGTAAAAATTTGCGTACATATTTCTTCCAAAAAAAATTAGCATAGAAAAAATAACATTTTCAGTGAAGATACACTTAATCATTGCTCAGATCTGAACGAGTTATGACTCCAATACTACATCGGCATACAATAAAAACTGTAAAGTATACTGGATTTAATAACGGTAAAAAACACGGACTATCAAGGTACCAGTACTTTTCACAGTAAAATCCATTTTATTCCGGAACATGCTACGGAACAAAAAAAATTTATTCAATATTTTTTACAGTAATAATTGCGGTAAAATCACTGAATTACTTTAATTAAATAAATATTGAAGTAAAAATTATGGTTTGATATTTTACGGTGAAAATGGATTTAATGAATGATGCACACCCAAAGTGCCGGTACTTTATACCATAATTTGATCCGGAATTTTTTTATAGTGCAGACGATTTTAAAATCAAATAAAATATGTTAGAAAAACTATCATAAAGTAAAAGCGAATGAGAAAACAGTTATTATGACTCTCTATTGACATTTGACTACTTTCTCTGTATTACTGTGAAAGTTGTATAGTACTGTATAAGTTGTATGCATACGAAAATAAATAAATAAATTGTATCTGAATTGATGCTAAATTGCAATTCTGAATTAGTGCTAAATCAATATTATAATATTTGTTAGGACATAGTCGATTATGTTTGATTACTTTTAACCGGAAAATGTTACAAAACAAAACAAAATTGATGTTCCTTAATTTTTACAGAAACAATTACAGTAAAACTGAATCACCCTAATTAAACAAATATTACTGCATTAATATTAATTTTTACAGGAATAGTTACAGTAAAACTGAATCATTCTAATTAAGCAAATATTACTGTAAAAATTACGGTGTAATATTTTACCGTAAAAATGGATTTTGTGGATAATGAACCCTAAGTGCTGGTACTTCATACTGTAATCTTTTGCAGTGTAGACGACTTTAAAATGAGATAAAATATGTTAGCGCTAAGCGAATGAGAAAACAGGTATTATTGCTCTCTATTGATATTTGTCTAACAACTTTCTCTAGAAATACTGTAAAAATTAGATAGTTCCATATATATATTAAAAAAAATTGCATCTCTAATTAATGAAATTAAATTGAATCTCTAATTGAAATCCCTCTAATTGAATTCGTTTTATGATATTTGTAAAGATATGTTCGAATATGTTTCTATGGTAGAGTAGAATATTGGATTTCTTTCACGCGCTTTAACTTTAAAATAAAATAAACTTGACTCTTGGGTAACCGACGTTGGTTTCGCAACTCTTATTTTTATCCAATTAACATCTATGTGACGTCATGTGTCTAATGAAATCAACCAATGAAAAAAGGCTACTCACTTCTTGGTTCTCTGGGTCCATCTACGGTGACTTTAATGGCTTTGTTGTAAGTAACCACTTGAGGAGGACTTGTACTAATCGAAATAGTTAATGTGAAGCTCTTTCCTGAAATAAAAATCAAGAAACTCAAAACTAGGTAAGCAACGCTGAAATACACAACAAAGAAAAAAGTATTCGAAGTAACTTTAAAACTAGTTCGTAAAGTCAATAAAAATGTAATGTGAAGAGTTTGACAAACATAATGTAAAGAGTCTACTGAATAGAAAAGACATTATTTTATGAACGCTCGCGTTTTCTTTAACAATGCAAACGACCACCATTTAAAATGTAACGTCTATTTTCTCCCAATCCCCTTTCGCAGTTTCAATTTCAGATAAAAAAGAGAGAGTAAAAAGAGGATTTTTTTTTTATTGCTGTATGGTGAGTGGAAATAGAAGCATTGTCAATGACTAGGTCATTCCAAAAAAAAAGAAAAAAAAAAAAAAACCTAAGTAATTAAGCGCCACTCCCATTGCACACCTGGCAACAAATAAATAACAGCAACAGAAAAAACTCCATTAGTTCTACTGGTAAGGTATATTAAGGTACCTCTTAAAAACTTGTGTTAAAACGGCAGAAGTATTATTGTAAATGCATCAAACTAAACCATAACTGCAACTAACAATTCAAAATTTATATAATTAATGAAAATGTTTTAAAAATATTTTCTTTATCCTGGTTATTTCATTTAAGTTTGTTGCAGATCTCAAACCATCTTTAAATGATAAAAATGATGAACATTTTATTGAATTAAAATTACTATCGATTTACATGTATGAGTACTGAACAATAATAATAATATAAATTAAATAAATGAAAAAAAAAAGATAATATTTGTTAATAAGGCCTACCACAGGGCCTTGAATAAAAGAAAGTGCGTTAATGCGATCCAACTCTACAGCTAGACAATTGCAATATTTCCATTTTTACTATTTTTTTTTCCACAGGAGCAATGATTAAAAGAGAAAAATCTCCTCTCTAAATTTACTATAGTCATGCATGTTGAGGCATATTACACAAATTATTTCAATCATTTATATCGTATTGCTTTCAAATTAAACTCTATTAAGAATTTGTATTTAGGACAAATAAATCTATTAAGAATTCGTATTTTTGACAAAAATCTATTAGAACTTTGTATTTTGAATTTATTTTTCGCTTTATTATGTTCTTGTTATGAGAGCAAGAGTTATAAAAATAAATTATCTTATAATAGTTTCTGTTTTGATACTGGGAAAAAATAGATACAGTTAAATTAGTGAATGTAGAGTTTATAAGTGTCTAAAGATGATATAATTATTGCTAATCCGAAAACCTATATTGAAAATACTCAAATTATTACACAAACATTCCAATCTTATTGACAATTACAAAAGCAAATCCATTGTAATTAAATTAATAAACTTGCGATTTATGTACATCAATCTATTTCCAAAAACAAATCGAAGTAAGAGATTAACAAGTCATTATTTAGAGCATAAATAAATTGTTTAAATCTTCATAGATTAAAAGGGAATAAAATTCTTTCGCTTAAGCTTCTAACCTTATTTAGAATTGTGGGATAAAGAAAACCACTGACCAGAAGAACAAAATCGGATCCCACATTTAGGCCGGATGAAAGGAGAAGAAATTCCACAGCCCGCATATTCCTCAACTACACATCCGCCTTAGCCATTTTTGTTTTTTGTTTAGTAATTTCAAATGAACCAAGTGTGATATCCCGTAGCACAACTTTCCCAGACTTTGAAACTCTTTTTTCTTTCCTATCTTCGGTCATTTTAGTTTTGGAAATATGTCTTATACGTGATTTTGTAATGGCTCGAAAATTTAAGACAATCCGTTTGGTATATGAAATAAATACTCAGCGGACGAATTAAAACATCTAATTAGAATTTCTAATTAATAGAAATAATGAAATTTAGTTTTAAAAAAACACATAGCTTAAAGCTATTTTTTCCAAAATAAAATCTTGCTTTCATATTTTTCGTTTTAAAGAAGAAATGAATGAAATTAAAAGAAGCTTTCAACATTCTATTAAAAATTTTTTAGATAAGCTATTAACATATTTTCTGTATGAAAATATGCAAAAATGAGCTTCTAAAATGTTTTTATGGAAAATATTGTAAAATAAACTTTCAACATGTATTAGATAATGTATATATATATANAAATATCAAAATATATTTTTGTTTGTCATTAGAGCGTTAGATATATATATATATATATATATATAAATGAGGTCTCAACATATTTTATATAAAAGCTAAGTTAAACCCAAGATATTAAATTTGTGTCGACATTAAAATCTGTTTTGAATCTACTAGCCAAGTAATATCTTAAAATGATCTGTTTTATGACATAATTTGTACAACTTAAAATCTGTTAGCCAAGTAATGTCTAAATACATGCCACACATGGCAAGAAGAAGGCAGATGATAACTTTAAAAATCAGAATGTCTTCCTGTGAATTTGAATGAATAGATAGATATGTATCTACATCAACTCTCTTCTGAAAATATACTACATTTAAGATTTATACAAAAAGGAAGAGTAAAATATTTTTTCTAAACCAAAAAAGGGGAAGGAAATCTTAAGTTTGGATTCGAATTCGTATTCATCGTTTGACAAAGTGTGGAAATAGATAAGACAGGCAATTCCTCCTTATATCAACCACATTTTAGTCTCAATAAATTTTTCAAAAAGTCACAGAAACGCCAAGAGGTAAACAGCCATTCAAATACAAAAAGCAAACTTTTTTTTTACCCTGTATATCACCGGCACAAAAAGAGACAAGCGAAATAAAGTTGAAGAATATGTAAATAATAAAAAAAAAAAGAACAAGATAAAGAAATGCAACTATTCCCTTCATGCTAATTCACTTTTATCTTCTGACAGCAGCGAAGAGAAAAGCTTTCTCTGATTTTTAGCTAAACATAAGAAAAGAAGGGGAAAACTCTCGCGTTATTCCGCAGCGCGGAGTTGAGCTGTGCGATGGCTGCTCCCCGTGTAAACGGAAGCAAAATTATAATTCAATTACGCGACAACGTTTACCGACAATCCCCCTAGGGGGCGATGGGGTAAGACATTGGGCATCGCTTGGCTTTTGCATGTAATTGAATTTGTATCCAAAATTTGGTTGATCGTGTCTCAGTATTTATTTGAATCCCTGCCGACGGATATATAGTGTACTGAAAAATCTCTTATTGTTTCGTTCTTTTTCTTGGTTCTTAACTTTTGTTCAGTTCGAATTCTGAGAATCTTTGTTCTTAAAAAGAAGAAGCAATAAAAAAAAATGGCGGGGAAAGGAAAACCTTATTTCTGGATCATTGCTTATTTCAGTTAGAACATTAATAATGGAAACTTTAATGCAATTAATATCGGGAATTCGTATTTCAAGATGACTTTTTGTTAGCTGGAAAAAAAAGTTTTCTTTTCGTTTCTTTTCCCTATTTTATCTATAAATTAGATATTTAATAACATTATTTGTTTCCCTTCATTTTATTTTGGTTTGTTAACAGATCATACTGAATAAGAAATGACTTTTCATTCGCTGTACTTCATTGGCTTTTTCATATAATCGAAAGAGCCCAGTTTTGTTTTGCGTTTTTTTTATTGTACAGTACCTTATTTTAAATGGGGAAAAAAAATAAAACATGTTCCATGAAAAATTTCCAAATAAATTAGATTTGTTTTTTAATACTATCGTCTATTTCTACAAGATTGAATTATTAAGAAAAAGTAGAAAAATCTCTTTCTTTGTCATAATTTGTATAATCTCTCAACGAAAAAAAGAAAAAAGAATTCAATTTAAATAAATTCGAAATCATATCATATAACCTAAAGCAGATAGTTTTGGAAAATATTAATTTTTTAAGGAAAGACAATTATAATGAAATGTATAAACTTTTTTTAAGATATCTAAAAAGTTATTAAGTTTTTTTTAAAGGAGAAAAGCTTCAGACATATTAGCAAATTCTTCTTAAAACAATAGAGCATAAATATAATTGAATTATTTAATTTTTAAAAGATCATAAAAACTTCGCATTTCGAAATTACCTCAAGCTTTAATAGAATTCATGATAAGCCAGATTAGTTTTTCAAAGGATTTTTTTTTTTTTTTAAGTATTGCTAAATCATATCGTTTTCGTTTATAAACTTTTTCTTCCATGAAAGCTTATTAAACTTAAAAATTTGTTTCAATTATTTGCCTCAAAAAGAATGATTTTTTAGTATCTTTTGAAAATAATTTGGTTTTTAAAGAATTTCGTGCTATTTTTAATTTAAATATTCCTAAGGATATGGAGAAAAAAAACGCAATGATATTCAAAAAATTTTAAAGGAATTTCATTATAACATAACATTTCGATAAAATATGATGTGGGCGAAACGTTTTAAGAAAACCATAACTTATGGTTTTCGTATTTTTGACGTCTTTCGTCGCATAATCTAAATAACTTTCAAAAGAAGTCGAATACTGATTTTATAAATAGATAGCTTTTATTCATATAAATTCTAATTGCGTTTTGTTACATTCCTTTAACTAATGAATTCAATATATTTTATTTCATTGAAAATAATATGATAAAGATGCCTAAAATAATGTTATAAAATAATTATGCTTTATGGATTTTGAAATCATTTTCCTGTTATAAATTAAAACTTTTGGTGCCAAGTCTACAAGTAAAAAATCGCAACTTTAGCCCAATATCATGATAACATTCCACCATTTTATTTTATTTATTTTTTGACCTAAAAATCTGAAAATGTTTTTTTAAAAAAGCAGAAGTTTTACTAAATAACATCCGAGAAAATAAAACGGATGATAACATTAAGGTTTTAAAAATAGCATCCGAGCATGTTTTTAAAATCTTCAAATTTTAGATTTTATAATTTTCTATACATAAAAACTGTATACCTTATTTCTGACCATTTCATTTCTCATTAGATAATAGCAATAATTAAAATTAATAATTGTCTTTGTGTAATTTCATAAGAACGAAAAGTTTTGACTTAACGTTACTTTATTATCCATAACATGCTGACTCCAAAAAATTGATTTATAAAATATAGAAATCTTTAATTTTTGTTGACCCCTGTTATTGAACAAAGCAAAGTTCACCAAGATGCCCCAATTATACTAAAAATAACAAAATGTTCAGATCTTTTTGCACACTAAAAAGAAAAAAATGTTCAAAATTACTAAAATATGGTAAACTTTGTCGTGTGGAAGCACCAAAAAGTACAGTAATTTTAATCGAAGGGTTTTGTTAAAATTAACAATCAAGTATTGCTTTATAATATGTGATGAAATTTCGGATCTTTATTGTGGCATAAAAGATTAGATTAGATTAGAAGAATTTTAGATCAGGGCATAAGAACAACCCGTTCGGTCAAATTTAGTTTTCAGTTTTGTATTTTTTACTATACGTGTTGTAATAAGAACTATAATTTTGAAAACCAGAATATCCGATAAACCGTTACCGAGAAATTACCAAATAAATTATTTAAATACCATATTTTTTTATTTTATTTTCTACTAAAAATGCCCTCACCATACAGTACGGTAATTTTATCAGAATTTTTTGCTCCATGTAAATTTAAATACAAATCTTTTGCTGTTGAATAAAGTGTGCTAAGGTACCCGAATTCTCAAGTGATACAAATAATATCAAATTCTTGAAATCGCTTTCTACGAGTATTTTTCAACATAAAACTTTTAATATTAAAAAATATGAAAGTACTTTTAAGGAAAACAGTATTATAAACAATTTGTAGATAACTTGATTTACTACCCTACCTACTTTAGTAACTTGTGCTTAAATGAATAAGGAACAGAAAACTACAAGGGTCAACGTTTTTAACGGAACCGTTGATAAAAGCTTTGAGATGCTAAAGATATTTTTTCATTTATGTATTTCGCAGGTTGTTTGAGTTAACATCAATAAAAGAGATAAGAAATAAATAAAAATGCAGCTAATACATTGATTATTGATCTTAAGGAAGTAAAACTTTGAAAATTAGAATATCTTTCAAACAAATACAAAATTCGCTTGGAATTTTACAACTTTTTTTTTTCTGTATAAATCTCCGTTCATTTTAATTTATTTCAAATGCAATGATTTGATGGCTTATGAAAACTACTCAAGTTATTTTAAATTATACTTTGAAAGATATTTTTTTAACAAAAAAAATATCATTAATTGTAAATCGTTGAGGAAAAAGATGGAAAATTGATATAAACTGTCGCTTGAATGATTCAACATTTGAGATAAAAATTAAAGTTAATTTTTATTTCGTAATAGGTTTCTTCAATTTTTAATTTTTTGAATTAAAATCTTCCTTTTTTAAGGAGAATATTTGAACTTGATTTTAACCTTTCATTATCCCATTTCCTTTAATTTAAAAAAATTACTAAAAGTTTAACTAAAATATTTTTCTAAAAGAATTCGTCTGTTTTCTTTAGAAATGAACTTACTCCTTAATAATAAAGTATTTCTATTGTTTGTTTTTTTGTTTTTTTCCGACTGTAATAAAAAAAAACCAGAACAAAAATGAATCAATCAAAATAAACCCAGTTTAAAATATCTTGATTAGAATACCGGTTCTTCAACCATATGATTGCGAAATACTTACGCACAAAGCATTAACTTTATGTTGCATTAGCTTTTAGAGGCAAATCGACGTGAAATATCATTTCTTATATAAGAAACTTATATAAACGAGAAAAATACGGTGATTTTCAGATCAACATGCACATTGAGGAAATAAGCTTTCCCTAATTATAAAATGCGTTTTTTTTTTTATGAAAAAAATAGATAAAACGTTTTTTGTATTTCCACACTGAGCAAAGAAAAGTATGGTCAAACAGGAAAAATTTACCGTGCTTCTAGTTCCATGGAAATGCCAAAATTTTGGTAATTTTTACCGAAGTGCTTTGGTAGTAATTTTGAAAAAATTAACGGCAAAGTATGATTCCATAATATGTGATAAAGTTAGATAAATGTTGTAAAACTTTTAGCATAATTCCATATATTCCGTTAAATTTACTTTTTAGTTTTATATTTTTTAACTAAATGCGTGGTAATACGAACTATAATTTTGAAAATCAGAATTTTTGATAAACCGTTACTATATGAACTGAAAAATTACCAAGTGAATAGTTTAAATATACTATATTTCGGTTTTATTAACCACAATTGCGTTGTTTTTTTTAAACCAGAAATTTCATTACCATACAGAACGGTAATTTGAAAAGATTTTTTTTAAGTATAAATGCGATAACTTAGTCAATTATCCATCAAATTTACAAAATTTTAAGAACATTTATAATAAATGACGTAGCTTCCATTCCAGGAAATATTAAATGTCCCGTCGATGGGTCTTTTTTTTTTGTTTTTTTTTTTTTAATTATTAAATTTCGAACTTAAACTGTGTAAACGTTTTACTTTATCACTTAATTTGTCTAAAACTAGTAAACTATTAAATAAAATTTTTAAAAAATATAGAAACAAAAACTCTTTCTGAAACGGAAACTACTTTTTGCTTTACACAGGCTGTTAAATCGGCTAAACAAACGGCTAAAAACTTATGAGTCTTTGCGCCTGTAGGCATGAGAAATGCAGTTTTGAGAAGTTATCATAAAGACCTCCTTCTATCAAAACTTACTCCGCCAGGATTTTGCGAATTTTTTTCTCTCATTTATATTAGTTTCAACCCATACTTTTTCCATAATGTTTTCAAATATGTATACTAATTATAAGTGTTAAAATTTAAAAAAAAAAATCAAAAAATATTAAATTTTTGAATATTTTACAATGATGTTTTCTTTCAATTGTTTTGATTAATGTGATTGTTTTAGCAATTTATTATTATTATTTTTTATTTTCAGCACAAAATTCTTATTACTTTGATGAATTGTAACTCGAAGTCTTTCTTAATTTATAAACTATAATATTTTTTATTAGTTTTTTTTTCAAAACTGATAGTGACATTTAATTTCTTCAATCCTTTTAAGTTATTTAAATTTTTACAGTCAATCTCTTCATGAATTTTCACGTACTTGAAACTTTTCTTTGGTCTTGCTTCTTACTTTCATAACGATTTATAATTTTTTTTCGTCCTTCTTATGTTTTGTTATTCTTAAATCTTAATCTTTATGCTATGTTTTCATTAATCTTTATGTGTTTCTTAAACCTGCTTCAATCTTTGAATCTTAAGTTAAAATTTCCAATTTATCCCACTATTATAAATATTAAATTACAATTTTTATTTAACACCATTAACCAAACTATAAGGCAAAGCTCCCAATTTATTAGCTAACAGTAGACAGCTTCCTTTAATTTGTTTAAACTATAATAAAGCCAGTTTTCTACATCAATTTTAATTAAAATAGCAGCTTTTTTTTAACTTTAAAAAAAACGGAAATTACGACATTGTCGCTTATTTCAGGCGAATGGCACATGCTACTAATTACTTTTAACGTTTTAAACAAACACAAAGAAAGAAAATTCGCTTTAGAATCACTTGTTCTTTCGAAGAAAAAAAATGTTATTCCATCATGAATAATCAAAACAAAATGCAAAACAAATGCATGCCATCAAAACATAATGCGTAAAATATTAGTACAACTATGAGAACTTACAGTATTTAAATAACACGTAGATTCAAGTGAGTTCAATATCATTTGGATTTATTAAATCGGTGAAATGTTTACAGGAAGAAAGTTGTAACTCGAGTATGTTACTCATCTTAAATTTTAAGTTATTATGTATCTACTTGTCACAGATCAATTCAATCTAGTAGATAAACTAGTACCGTTTATACGCGTATAGATTAAAGTAGAAATTTCAAACAAATATCCTCTTAAAAAAAAGAAAAAATAGGACTACCAAATGTATGTAAATTAAACTCATTAAAAATTTATTTTGATTGGGGAAAAAAAAAACTACAAACCTCAACGAGCATTTCTAAATTTAATCGCAATTCGAAAAAATTCTTGATGCCAAAAAGTATTTAGTCAATCTATTGAATAAGTTTATTAAGGATGAGGAAGTTAGTTTTTCACTGGAAAAAAGTAAATATATTAACGAACTACAATTCTTTATATATGTTCCTTATTTATTACGTTTATATAACCGAATTAAAATAAAATGGCTAAATCTTCGAAAACTGATATTTCAGACATTTTTAGCAATGAACATTCGAATTAGTGAAAAGAACAGAAAATCTACTTAAACACAATGATGATTGGTATTTTTAATCAATGGATGCTGAGTTTTGCCATGATTTCTAAACTCAATAGGGTAGTTTTCACTATATATAAAATAAGTGCTTCTCTTAAGCAAAAAATCACCTCTTTTCCTAAATAAAATGGTGAATATTTTTAAGGTTTGATAACATAATACATACTTTTTTTAATATCATATATTATGTTCTGCTTCTAATAGAAAAATTTTTTTATTTATAAAGTATCATGTTATTTTTAGGTGTAGCTAAAAGGCCTGCCTTTCTTTTTTTAGATATTCAACTTATAAAAATTTTAGACAACTGAACAAAAATTATAACATAATATAAGTTTTATAATGGAAATATATTGTGCTTAAATCATTAAACATCGCCAGGAATGTAATTAATAAAATTTTAAAAAATACGCCAGAAGAAAAATTGGAAACAAATGGGATTCAAAATGTGGAAAATGTTTAATATCCGTTTTTGCTCATTTTGTATTTTAGTATTTTACTGATGCTAAAATATATGATCCATTCGGGAGAAATATCTATGCAAAAGTTAAAAATAAATAAATAAATAATTAATTATCAACCAAAAAAAAAAAAGAAAGAAACTAAGTAAACAGAAAAGAAATCAATGGCTTTTAAAACACAGCATGTAATTGTTTCCTAAAAAGTTTAATCCTTGAAACATAAAAAAAAGCATTGAAACTAAGAATGTTCCTAATAATCTTAAATTCTCTTTTAATGGTCCTAAAAAGTATTTCATGCCATTTCAATTTTAAAAAATTAGGATCAAAAAGAGAAAGGGAAAAATATCAAACTAGAAAATAATATTGAGTATCTATTCCCAACAAAACTTATTCAAACGTGTAGCTTGACGAGGTGCTTTAATTTACGATTATTTACTTAATTCATGCCATAAAATACTATGAAACCCTAACGAAAAATAAAAAAGCGGAAAAGCTTTGTAGAAATTCACTATCAATGAAAGAGATTTAAAATATTTAAAGAGAAATGCAAAAAGAAACTTACCTCGTCCACTTCGACCCACGAACCTCAAGTCATTGAACTTGGCCACTTGGTTCTTGATCACTGCAGTGGCATTTCTCAGTTCAGCACTATAGTTCTCATCATTCCCTGCCTTTATGCTGACCACTGTCCCATCAGCAACTTCGCCCAAGCAAACTACTTTGAAAGCGATAGGTAATGTCTTGTTTGATCTCCAATGACTAGGCAATGAGGAACACACAACACAGGGACTTCCAGTCTTGACCAGTTCATTAGGATGGTCATTCATAACTTCATTCAGCATTCTCTCGCCGGGGAAGAGAAAACCATTTGTGGTATTCGTTTGGTCAGGACTGTTCGTACTGACCGGTGGACTACTCACTGAATCTGCTGGTAAATGCATGTTTAGATTATTGTTGACAAAATCCTAATATTGAGAAATCATCAGGAGTCCATGACGGATTAAACGGGGAAAAAATGGACAAACAGTTCGTTAGTAGATTCCAGTTTCAGTATATCAACAAAATTAGTTGGCTAGTTACAGTATCTACTTTTTGAAATTCCACACAGTTAGTGGACTGATTTCAAACAGTTGGACTTTTGTCTTCAAATTAATTAAGTCTTGATTTTATCCTGCGTGGTAGTCACGTGGCTATCTTTGTTTTGATCAAAGATTTAGAATATCTTCATTGATGACAGAAAGCGTTGCCGTATACTCATATAAATAGTTATATAAAGAATTTTTGTTCTGTGAATAAGATATGAGTATGCATTAAATAAAAGAAGGGTTTTAATTAGTTTTGTTGAAATAGGTCCCAATGAGAAGCTAAAGATAACTTGTGGTTTAGTGAATCCGACAACACGACTTCTTCTCACAACAGTCAACTAGGAACTGAGTGAGGCTGCAGCGGATGCTATATAACAAAGAGAAGGGAGAGTTTGAAAGGATGGCCAAGAGCAAAGAGGGGGGAACGCAACTTGGGGAGAGTGGGTAGACCACGTGACTTTTCCCTCTAAACCACCACTCCCCTGTGTGGTTCACCGGCGTGTATCCCTCCGCTGGGACCGTAACACCACGCCTGTCTTCGCGACTGTCAAACCGGCTGCCGCAGATTACCGGGAGTTCACCACTCCCCCGATGTCCCGTGACTCCTCCCTCTCGCTATTCCCCCTTCTTCCCCCTACCAGAGATCGATAGAGTTTACCGACAGAGCGTTTTAACGCGACCCCCACCTTACGCCACCCCATGTGTGGTACTTATACTAACTCCACTCTATCTTTTTCATTCATGCATGTCTAGAAGGGTGACCAGCAGCGGGATCTAGTTCGATTTTCGACTTGCGCGCGCTTTTCGTTCAGAGTGGTCAGTCTCCTTGGACGTAGTTCTTTTTGAGCGCGTGGCCGGAAATAAAAGTTTAAAGAGAAAAGTTTCAAACTTAACTTCGACGGTCTTGCGCAGATGGGAGAAGATAACAAATACTGATGTGAAAAATTGCTTTCTTCTGTTATCGTCTGCGCGTATGTAAATCAGACGATTTTGGACTGAAACTATCATTTTATAAATTATTATCATTGTATATTTCGTATTTGATATCTAAACAAAACTCATAAAATTGATTTTTTTTTTAATTATTTTTAATTTTATTTCCAAAGACAGTATCTCATAAAAAAAAAATTTTTTTTTGAAGTCACAGATGCTTGTCGTGTTTCAAATAACTGATTTACTCGTGATTAATATTAAACTTCCTGTACAAGAATTCAAATTTTGTGATTTGAAAACAAATTATAGTCGTTTATAAATAAATAACATTAATTCATTTTCTTCAGATCTATAAAGAAGAAGAAAAAAAGGTTATGGAAGAAAAAAGATGTTATGTGAATAGATCAATGATGTTTCTGTTATAGTTTTCTTGGAAGATGTTAAATTTTATTAATATTTCCTTCCAATTCCTTATAAATTGTATGAAACCAAGTTTTATGAAGTAGGAAAATATTTTGAAAATACATAATTCGAAAATTATTTTTCCGAGAATCTTTGGAGTAAAAATTAAGAGGGGGAGAATCACATAATTCGAAATTATTTCAATATAAATTTTAGTGAATAAAAAAGCATACATTCAAGACTATTATAATGTTCGAGAATAAAAATACATAATTCAACATTATTTCAGAATGAATTTTTGGAGATAAAATTCAAAATTCTTTTGAAAAGAATATTTGTTATAAAAATTTCAAAAATTAAATTTTATTTCAATATGAATCTTCGAGAAGAAAAAAAATTTCATATTATTAATAATATCCTCAATTTTATAGTTACTTTAGATTATTAAATAATGCAAAATCTACAATATTTATTATCCATTGCCATTATTTTCTAATTTAGTTTCGCTATTGAAAATTCATTTTATTAATGAAACCTATATGATAGATTAAGCATATTAGAAACTCTTTTTTTTTCCCCAATAAACCATATTTTTCTGCCCTACTAATGTCTCTTTATTTTAGATAACAACAAGCCTTATGTTTTTCCTTGAATGATCAACAATTTCCAGACACAAATCCTATCAGAATTATAAATTTCAATCAATGAATATACCTTTTTTTAAAAAAATTATGAGACTAAATACTTAACAACGTATCATATTATATTATTAAGCCATCTTATTTAAATTTAACATAGATTTATTAGAAAAACCATATTTTTCTGCCCTACTAATGTCTCTTTATTTTAGATAACAACAAGCCTTATGTTTCTTCTTGAATGATCAACAATTTCCAGACACAAATCCTATCAGAATTATAAATTTCAATCAATGAATATACTTTTTTTTAAAAAAAAATTATGAGACTAAATACTTAACAACGTATCATATTATATTATTAAGCCATCTTATTTAAATTTAACATAGATTTATTAGAAAAACCATATTTTTCTGCCCTACTAATGTCTCTTTATTTTAGATAACAACAAGCCTTATGTTTCTTCTTGAATGATCAACAATTTCCAGACACAAATCCTATCAGAATTATAAATTTCAATCAATGAATATACTTTTTTTTAAAAAAAAATTATGAGACTAAATACTTAACAACGTATCATATTATATTATTAAGCCATCTTATTTAAATTTAACATAGATTTATTAGAAAAACCATATTTTTCTGCCCTACTAATGTCTCTTTATTTTAGATAACAACAAGCCTTATGTTTCTTCTTGAATGATCAACAATTTCCAGACACAAATCCTATCAGAATTATAAATTTCAATCAATGAATATACTTTTTTTTAAAAAAAAATTATGAGACTAAATACTTAACAACGTATCATATTATATTATTAAGCCATCTTATTTAAATTTAACATAGATTTATTAGAAAAACCATATTTTTCTGCCCTACTAATGTCTCTTTATTTTAGATAACAACAAGCCTTATGTTTCTTCTTGAATGATCAACAATTTCCAGACACAAATCCTATCAGAATTATAAATTTCAATCAATGAATATACTTTTTTTTAAAAAAAAATTATGAGACTAAATACTTAACAACGTATCATATTATATTATTAAGCCATCTTATTTAAATTTAACATAGATTTATTAGAAAAACCATATTTTTCTGCCCTACTAATGTCTCTTTATTTTAGATAACAACAAGCCTTATGTTTCTTCTTGAATGATCAACAATTTCCAGACACAATTCCTATCAGAATTATAAATTTCAATCAATGAATATACTTTTTTTTTAAAAAAATTATGAGACTAAATACTTAACAACGTATCATATTATATTATTAAGCCATCATATTTAAATTTGGCATAGATTTATTAGAAAAAAAATTTAAATATTTAATGACAAATTGGAGCAAATTAAGTAAATAACTCAAAAATTTAATTTTGTCTTGATTCTGTTTTATTGTACATGTGCAATAAAATGCATCAGTATTGTAAATATATATCAGTAATATAGCCCATTGGAAAATATATATTGCTCCATGATCTATTCAATTAGTTCACAAAAAATCATGCACATTTGCGGATTAAAAGCAAATGACTCAGTAAATTGAATAAAAACTAATTTTATTAGTTTTTGTTTTGTTTTTTTACATAGTAATAAGTCTTGAAAGTAATTGGCCTTTGCTAGTTGTTAATAATGTAATATTAAAATGTAAACATCTTTCCAAAAAACAAAAGAAAAAGTTTTTAATTAAAAAAAAAATTTTGCAAATGATCCTTAGAAAAAGTACAGTGCAAAAAAATGACTTACGTAGGCCAATGTATAGATAGATATACATAGTACGTGTATACATATATAGTGTTCGACATCTGACATTTGCATAACAGTATTTCTCTGAAAATTTAGTCTGCGGTTACAAAAAGTAAATAATATTTCAACAAAATTTGAAAATTTTTCAATTCTATTGAGATTGTAATACGAGGAAAAAAAAGATAGGAAGAACGACACTGAACATATTAAAGATTTATGTTTTCTATGATAATATATAAATGTCCATTAAATAGTTAACATTAGGAGCTTTTGGAACTATAGCTTAAATATTTTTCACTTTGAGTTTAATATTTTACACTTATAGTGCAATTTGAATACTTTGCACTTAAAAAAAAAGATATTATCGAACTGCCGCTTTTCGTATTCGTTTGTTGTAATTATGCTAATTCCTCAATGAAACCACTGTAGACGTCTCCTATAAATAATACCCATATTTTGATGACAATGTAAGACTATTTTTCTCTTTGAATGCACGTTCAAATTTTCCTGGGTTTTTTTTTCGTTCCTTTTTTTTCAATTTTAGTGTATTGTTTTATGCGTAAGAATATATTTAGTCATTTTTCACATGGATTTTTTCTAATACTACAGTTTTTGATATTCCTAGCAGCCTTGTTCTAATCTATATGTTACTTTTTCACCATTGGTATTTTTTTTTTTTTAACTTCAAAGGAAATTGCATATCAATTTTGATGTATTTGTATTTCAATATAATTTAAGGAAATACAAGAAAGAAATAATGTTTCAAATTGAAAGAAGGAAATTTTCATATTCTAGAGAAATTTTTTAATGTTTTTAAGTTTATTTATAGATTTTTTTTTCTTTTTTTTATACATAACTGGTTTTTCGAAATTTTTAGGTCTCATCAAAATCCGAGCTGCAGATATATTAATATTATTATAAAGGCCAATTATTTAATTTTTTATCAAAGTTAATATGATTTTAAGTGAAATGCAGCAAATACCCTTTTTTTAAAAGAAAATTACATTTTTACATCCTCAGATAAGTAATTTCAAAATGCTGAAGAAGATAAAAATTAATGCGAAAAGTGTTTAAATTTTTCTGTGAACTTATTGATAAATGATCAAAACTACCACATATAGAATCAGTTATTTATTAAAAACAGTGTATAGTAGTATTTAAAACAAACCCACAATTACCTTAATTATTATTTTCCCCATTAAATACCATCCAGGCAAAGCCGCGCTTCTATTTCCTTTTCTTTGAAGAAAACAACGTGTGGCACTCCTTTTCTTGACCTTGGGGGTCCCTCACGCCCCCAGAGGGGTACAGAAGTGTATTGACGGGCGGCGCGTGCCACAAGGGGGTGTAATTTACAACATACTTCTCTCCCGGCATGAAGGCGTATACGAATACAGCCAAGTGTTTCTATTCAATCGTAAATCAAAATATTTGAGATCGTCTGCGCGTCTCCATTTAATTGCTTTGGGTTGTAAAAAAACCGAAAAGGGACCCGGCCGTAAAAATATTTCTGATACCATTGTGGTAAGTTGGTAAACTTGGCTGCGCACCAGGTTGAATGTACGAAAAAGTGAATATCCATTTATTTGAAATAGTTTGTGGGTAAATTGATGCATTTTAGGCGCTTGTGCTGCATTTTTATGACACCACAATTCCACATTATTGATAGGTTGCTGACCCTCAACAAATGAAGACAACTATAGAAGGACCTCAGGACGTATTTTTACTATTTGACAACTTTAAATTTCACGTATCTGTCCTGTATCATTTTCTGTTCAGTAATAATCTTTTTCGAAAATTTCTTTTTCCAGTATGATAATTTTAAAGGCGTTTAGATTTGTACAATTTTATTTATTTTAAACACTTACTTATTGTGACAGAAAACTTTGCCCTTTGACGAGGTGGGACACCGGTGTGACTTAGATATATATTTTTTTCTGACGCTCTAATTACAAGTAAAAATACATTTTGGTATTTTTTTATTATAAAAAGCAGTCAAATAGTTACTGAAAAAATTAATTAAATTCTTGGAATTATGTTTGTTCTAAAATATAAAATCCAAAATATAAAATCCAAAATAAAAAGTAATTTGATTTTTTTCTTTTCATTCGTGTTCAAAAATTCATCAATAATTGATTTTGTATTAATTTTTGACTTCTCTGCTACTAGAGAATCAAAAGTTAAGTATAGTTTAATAACATTTCTTTTTTCTTTGAATTAAACAAGTGAGAAAACTTGTAAACTATACAGATAAATTAAGTATATTCAACATTTTTTCATTATTTTCTATTTATTTTAATTTATTTTTTATTTAGTTATTTTTTTGTTCACCTTGTTTAGACTTCCTCCTTATCAAAAAATTTATGTATAACGCAGTAAGCTGAAACTGTCTTCACCCCAACAATAACCTAAATAACCCAAGGCTTATTAAATTCATTATATTCTTCTTGGCTGCTTTATTTAATTTTATTATTATTATATTATCAATTTTATATATATTATAATACAAAACTTAAATTTTTATACAACGCTAAAAAATTTATTAATTTAAAATTTTGAATAGTATTTAACAATTAACTTTTGGCCAGTTTTTACTGACCTATTAGAAAATCCCAACGTCATCAATACTGACGCTATCATACACGTCCCCTTCCCCTACCTAGATTTCTTCAGCACTAACTAGCAGACAGTACATCCCATTTTGGAAATCTATGATCGATGCAAAGACTTTGAGCAATGCAAGGAAGTTTAAAAATATTTTTTCTTAATTTAAAATTCGTATGCAGCAACTAAACAAAGGTTGCTAATGCTATACAAAGAATTAAACGTTTTAAATCGCAGTAGAGTGGACTGGGCGTAGAGTTCGAAGAACTGACAATCACTGAGTTAACAATTTCTAGAACTACTCTCCTCCAGACAGATCACAAACAAGGTTTGCTAATGTAGTTAAAGAAACGAAGTAGTAGGAACAAAGTAGTAGGTGGGTTGAGGGACAAGAATTGGACTCTGAGCAACAAGAAAAACAAAAACGAACAATTGCCTTTTTGAAATGAATTGTAATTTAGAGCACAAGAAAAATGAAGTATAATTTCTCTTTTCTTGATTTTGAAATTTCTCTGCGCTCTTCTCTCGCTTCATTTTATGAAAACTTTTCCCGTTTGCTGGGAAAACTTTCTTTTCTTGCTTACATCGCCATCTATCGGCATAATTTCACAAGGAGTGCTCTAACCTTTGATTTTTTCGCAATCTGAAAATGTAGAAACTATTGTATTTTCATATTACAAAACAAACATTAAAACAACACATTTTGCAAAAATTAAAACTACACATTTTGAAAAAACACATTTTGCAACTGCTGTTAAAAAATAAAGAAACGGTAATCGATATTATGAATAAAAAAATAATAAAATACAATAAAGCTTGAGTTTTTCTTGAATGATTTACTACAGAAGTAGAAATTGAGTTTAATACATAAAAATCTTAAATATCAAGAAAATTCGAAATAAATTAACAACTAAATCATTATATTTATGTATATTAACTGATATACCATATTAATTTATGTGCTAGTAACTAACCCATTTTATCACAGAAATCTTAACTAGAAAATATGCCCCTGGTACACCTATCACTATATTAGCTCCATTAATCATTTAATTATTGTTAATAAAAAAAATTCAAATCAGAAGTTGCGATAAAAATATGTTTATAAATAACATCTATTATTTAAAACGTCAAACATAAATAGTTTAACATAGCAGTTAAAAACTAACTGAAGAATTTTTTTTTACCAAACCTGTTTTTAATCTACTACTGAGCAATCAAATTAGTATTCAGTTGTCGTGAAATTATAAATGATAATGTGAAACATTTTTGTGAATCAGCCAAATCTTTTAAAGAAAGTTTAACTGATAAATTATCGAATTATTGCAGATATTTGCACAAACACTATGACCGCCACTCTTACTCCCCTCTCCCCTATAAGTAAAATTACGAATAAATAAATGAGCAAATCAATGAGTAAACAAATCAGTGATAAGAAAATCAATGAATCAAAAAATATGATTCAGTTAATCAGTTAATGAGTGAACTGAAAAATAAGAAAACGAATGAGTTAGTTAATCAGGAAATTAATGAATAAGTGAAAAAATTTATAAGTATACCAAATCAATATAGCAAAGAATGCATGATAAACTCTCTATTTAATTCATAAATTCGTTGGCTGACTTTCATTTGTTGATGTGATGATTTATTGAATCATTCAATTGTAAATTCCCTCTTTTTTTTTGCTTCTCATTTTTTGATATTTTTTTTTTGCTCCCTGAATCATTGACTTAATTGTATGTTTCTTCCTTAATTCTTTGTCTCGTTGGCTACTTCATTCAATGATTTATAAATTCGTAGACGAACTGATTGTAGATTTGCTCACTCATTCTACAGCTAATTTGCAAATTTTTACCATTTATTTAATGGCTGAATAATTCATTTGATTTTAGATTCATTAATTAATTAGTTTCTCCCATACATTCACTGAAACATCTTATTAGTCATTTTTTGATTTGAAAATTTAATTATTCAGTGGTACCTCCTCTGATTCTAAGATAAGTTGAAACGCTTAGTTGTTCATGCACTGATTCATTGACTTTACTGATTTGCTGATTACTGATTCATGTATTCGATGGATTTGATGATTATGTGATTTGTTGGTTTTTAACCCTCTATTTTGTCTATTCCTTGATTCATTACCTCCTCCATTATTAGATTCGCAGAATCATAAATTCTCTCGCTCATTGACTTGCTAATTTAGAAACTTAATTCTTTGTTCTTTAGCTCATACATTGACGCACTGATTTATAGATTTATCAATTCATTAAACTGCTAATCCTTGCAGTCATGGATTTTCATTTATTTTTCCAAATTTATTGATTGACTCATTTGTTGATTAACTAATTCTTATAAATTCCTTAATTCATTCACTAATTCGTTTTTGCTTTTTGTTCCATCGTTTGTTTTTATTAATTCATGAGATTTAATGGTTAGGTGATTCCTTGAATTACATAATTATTTATTAGCCGACCAGCTATACCAGCTAACTTTATTGCTTTTCCAATTCATCCATTTGCCTTAGACTTATCATTATTTGCAACTTGCTCCGAACTATTTCAGTACTTAGACTTTCAACTTTACTTCAATTTTCCCATAAATGTAGATATTGATCTCTAACAAGTAGTTAATTACTTTAATCTTGATAACAATGAACCTATAGCTTTTTAATCTGAGATTAACTTATATCATACACTGTTATATTTACTTGCAGTCACAACACTCCATTACATGCAATCGCGAGACTATGATTTTTTGACTAATTTCAATCTGAACTACAGTAATTTGTAGTCACTATTAATTGTATTCTAAATAATCATAACACATAATTTTTTGTGTACATGAACGTAACTTTTTGTAATCGCGATATAATTTTTTAACAGCGATTACTTGATTTTAATTTTTTGTAATCGCGAATACTTGAAATCATGGCTTGTTGCCATTCCTTCTTAATATGATTATAAATTACCCTGAGCGCTTATTAACGTAACTTACAATGGCTTATAAATGTGTGTGTGTTTATTTATTTTTTTTTTGCAATTATAATTACTTCTAAATTAAAATAAATCTTTTATTAGATGTTTTTTAATATTTTCTGCTCAACAGAATTTACGTGAAATTGGTTTTGAAATTATGAAAATCATTTTTCAGGTAGAAAAAAAATAAAAGCATGCTCAATTTAAAAATAAAATAAAAAATAATAAATTCAGACACCGATAATAAAATTGCCAACTATGACATTAAATGTTGAGACAAATTAAAGATATAATATTAAATTAGCACTCCTTTTCAAAGTTATGCATCGAACTGCTATTAATTAGGCAGCCCTTGCCAAATCTACTTAATATTACAAAGCAGAAATGAAACTGAACATCTTGAATAACTTTTGATCTAGCGATAAGATTTTCATGTACAAAGACTCGATGGTTATAAAAGGAATAAATGTGCTATAAAACTAGCGCACGCGATATTTTAAGTTACAAAATCAGACACAAAAACACATTTTCTCTGAAAAAACATGCTTTTTTTTTTTTTGGACGTATTAGGATTCCTTACCCTAATAATATAAGGGGGAAAGTACCCGCAAACTGGGAAATATGATCCTAACAGTTTGGTCAGGATAGTAGTCCAAATTTGGGTATTTTTACTTTTATATATAATTCAAATTCATTTAATTCAAATTCAATAATTCAAAATATACTTTTATATTTTGAATTATATTTCATTTAATAATAGTGGAAAGAGTTTTGAATTGTAAGGTATACAAATTAAACATCATTTCAAATAATGTAATTTTCTGTGGCAAAATGCAAAATTTGCAAGAAATTGGTTGAGTAGTTCCTGAGAAATCAAATTTTAAACAGTCGTATATTTAAAATTCGAAAATGACATTGATTTTGCATTTTTATAAAGCTTTCAGCAGTTTAATCAGTAAAGTGAAAATTTGATTAATTCAAAAAAACTATTGATTATCATATAATATAATAAGAAATATAAGCAGAAGATTTTTTTGAAAAGGGGAAAGGTTTTTTTATTTTTTACAGGAATTATTTTGACTTTTTTCTTTACCAGAATTTAAAAATGATGAGTCAATAAGACAGCTTCAAAATTTCTTTGTTCTAATTGAAAAACGTTCTCATAATAAAAGAGTAAAAAAAAATTAGCTACGCGCGCTGGAACCATAAAAAAAGGTCAAAATGTAAAAATATTCTGCGTACCTTCGACTGGAGAATTTCATTTGTGTCGGTAAGCAGTTAACCTAGTGATGTAAATCGAAAAATGACTACTAAAAAAAGTTTTTTCGTTTTTTTTTTTTTCTTTTTTTGTCACCAACCACAATCCTTTAATCACAGAAAAAAAGAAAAAAAATTGTGTTGGTTTTTCAAGAATTTGTGGAATTCGAAAATGTTGGTCGTCTTTGACAGTCATTAAATTATATAGTTCTTGTAACAAAATTCTGATTCAATGAAAGGAAAAAGAAATAACTCTGCCTATTTACAGCAGAAAAGTTTAAAAAAAAACAAAATCTAAAGGCATTCTGCATGTATTACATACCGAAATTTAGTTGTTTTGGTAAACGTTGTTACAATTTAACTATAGAGTGCACACAGTTGTCTGATATGTTAGAAAGATAGTCAAATGTCTGGAAAAAAAGTTAATGAAAAACACTTTTTTTGGTGATACTTATTATTTGATTAACAATTTTATCACAAAGATAACATTTTATCTTGGTTTTTTATTTAAAGTAACAGTCTGAATATCATCCTGTATTATGGCAAAAAGCAGATATTAACTTTTTTCGGAATTATGACTTTTTCTTGTTAAAATATAATGTTTAAAGAACGTAAATATTTAAGTAGTATGTATAGATTTATCTAACTGTTTCTCTAGAAACTTCGTGGAATTCTGAAAAGTTTTTCATTTTTTAAAGCTGAAAATTCGTGAGCATCGTTGTAAAAAAACGTTCGAATAATTAAAAAAACACGAAAAACAACAACAAAAAAAACAGATGCTTATTAATTTTTTTCTTTTTAGCGTTTGAGTATTTTAGTCGGGCTGGTAAACCTTGTAACATTTCAAGAAAAAGGTGGTGAGTGTCTACTGGGGACTAATTTGGAAGTTAATAAGGATCAATTTTTCTAAAATTTTATCTTAAAGAAAATACGTATTTTATTGCAAGCATACAAACTTTTCTGCAAAACGAGAAGAAGTTTTTAATAGTTCCGCAAATAAATAGTGTTTTCTAATAGTGATTGACTGAACAACAGTGATTTTCAATCGCTTGGTATTTTTTCTATGAAATATAGTAAACCAACTAAAATTTTTAGATAACAATATTTTTATAGCCGAAATAATATCATAAATAGATTCATAAATCCGACAGCATTACTCTTTTTGATTAATTTTCCATTGCCTGTATCATATTAAAACGTATTGTTTAAGTCAGTGGCATTAAACCAAGAGTGAGGCTAAATAATTTCAGATAGACCCTCTTTCCATTTTTTCCATACCATTTTTTAAAGCCACTGTTACCGTTAATTGAGTCTTAAAATAAGAGATTTTGTTATCAGGGAAGAAACGCATGGAGTTATCAGAAGGTAACGTCACGTAAAAAGAAAAAAAAAATGCTTTCAATTATTTTTACTTTTTGAATATCTCTCACTCATGCATGAATTTCTTCAAGACAACCTGAAAACTTAACAAAATATTCAGTGGATTGCCTCTTTCTTTTCAATCACTTCTTCAACGGGATAAAAACCAGAATCTACCACCTTTTGTAATACTTCTTTTTAAAAAGTACCTTTAATTTCTTACATAGCAAGTCTTTTAACATATTAACAATTGGAATTCTATAAATGACTTCAACAATTAATATTTTTCGACCTTAGTTGTGCTCATGTAGTTTTTTCAAAATAATGCATACTCGAAAATTTATCCGTATAATTTTTCTAATATCTTCTCAGAATTGCTTTTGTTAAAGGAAGCTGATTCCATTTTAATACTACGATGTTGAGCGCAATTATAGCTCTATGATAATTGATCAATGACATCAATATAAATGCTTTTTTTTTTTTTTTTTTTTACCAAAACAGGTTTAAAAATTTTGTTTTTTTTAATTCTAAGTCAGATGATGATTCTTAAAATAGCATGTCTTTTGGAATCTTTTTACTGTTTATTATGTATTCGCAGAATGCCCGTTCTTCGTACGGGGTGGGGGAAAAAACACATCAATAAATCTGTTCTGAACAAAACTACAAAATCATGTTCAAAATTTGCAGACAGATACCGTCACAAATAATAAAGTTAAAATAATTCCAATGTTTTTTATTTATTATTTGTTGACTTTCTCAGTTGCTTTACATTGTTAGATTAAGCAAAGCAATTTTTTAGTAGTTCATCTCATCAAAATAAAGGCTAACTGCATTCAGCATCATCTAGCAGCATAATGATATAAATAGAATTTAAAATTTGCCACAGTCAAGCTACTCTCTCCTGTACATATCTATCTGTATAATAAATCAATCATAAAAATGCACAGGATTGTTGTTGCTGTAATCAGCACCAAATTTTCTCTAAAATACATTGTACCTATATAAGAGTATATTTGGTATCGATCAAAACTTCACCTATTAATGCCAGTAGTGCCTATAACCGAAATTAAGCATCATTCGTGTAACAATAGTATGTCAACGGCAGCACGGCTTTTTACGGTACCCTGCAATGAATATTCTCCATTAATTTTTCTTTTTAGTCCATAGCATTTTTTTTGTCATTTAGTAATTATTATCAAAATTAATTAAGCATCATTGACATCAATAATAGTTTGCTGATTTTTTAAGCTCTCTTAAACGAACTGAGTAACATTTCTTCAAAAATTTTGCTTTTTAGTATATAGAGTATTATTATACTTTAATTAGTAATCTGCCAAAATCAATTTTTCTCGACGTCAATAATAATATTGATGTTTTTAATGCTTATTCCTCTGCGAATCAGTTCTATTTTCTAATAATTTCCAACAATTTTTCCTTTAATTTTGTCTTTCGGATCAAAACTTTTTTATTGCAATTACCGTCGATTTTAAATGATAATTTGATGGTGTAGTTTGCTTATGCGCAATAAACAACTTTTTTATTAGAGCTATAAGTATTCTTTAAAATATTTGAAAAAACTGAATCATCCATAGCTTATTTTAAAGCACGAGGCTTCCAGTAAGTCAGTGAGAAAATGTAATTTTTTAAATGTCTCTGAATTTAAAATATAATTGAAAAGAAAAATCAAAAACCGGGCAACGTAATTCGTTTATAATTTTACTTATTTAGATTCACTTTAAATCTCGTATTTTTAGAGTTTACGATAAATCCGCAATTTGGTATATAGACAGACACACACAAATTTTAAATTTTAATTTATGTATAGAATATTTGTTACCCTTCTTGGTGGCTTTAACATATTAGATTGATTAAAACGTATTTTTAATAGCTTATCCCACCAATATTACAACTGCATTATATATATATATATATATATATATATATATATATAGAAATAAATGTTTTTACTTATCTTGCCTTCATTAACTAACTTTAATTTAAAAGTAATAGCGATGTACAGTACACAAAGAAATAAACCTGCCACCCTGAATAACTTTTGATCCTTCTTATTGGCCAGGAAATAAATGACCCAATTTTCTCACATTAAGATTCAGATTTCTTTTTTTATCAAAGTTAAATTAATAAAAGTTATAAAAGTATTATTTATCTATAGAATATTTCATTTAGTCTGATTTAAAAGTATTAATCTGTAATAATTATTTATCTTTTTTTTTCATTTTCTCTGCTACATTTACATTTTTGATTATTCTATATTAAAAGCTAAAACGAGCTGTATGCGGTCTTTCTTTAATTGCCTTCATATTACTTCATTGCGCAACATTTTATGATTCACATTATAAACTTATGAATCATTTCAGAAATATTAAACATTAAATATAAGATACCCCGATTTTACCCCGATAATATCGAACACAAAAATCTGTGAATGTGTTAATTCAATAAAAAATTTAACATTAACCTCGTTTAAAATATTTTGAGATCTATAAAATATTTTAATTTAGATATAGAAATCTGTTTATCATCCAAAAAAATAAATAAAATGCTTAAAGGTAATTCTAGGGGTTGGCTGACGGAGCGAGCAGGAGGCAGTGCTTTTTAGTATCTACGTAAATACGAGTGTTTATTTTGAGTCGTGGCTCAAAAATGTAGAGTATTCCATTAAACACCACAATTCACGCATTCTCTGCCTATCTTTTTATGAGAAAGGAATACTAGACAATAGAAAGCACAACTGTCGTATTGAAAGTCATTGAAAATCCATCAAAAAAAGAGAACGATTTCAAAAATACCCCCCAAGTTGTTGAAAATATCTAATTAAATGCATTAAATATAAGTTTCAACAGAAATTCTGTTC
>NC_092207.1:56802577-56879990 GCF_043381705.1 Parasteatoda tepidariorum | reverse complement strand
TATATATATATATATTAAATTCAGAGAAAGTTTTCCACATTCGAAGTTTTTGTGTCTGATTTCATAACTTAATTAGCAGTTAGCGCCAATTAATTAGCATATTTGAAATCATCTTCAGGAACCATTAAAATTGACACTTAATACGTGAAAATTCAATCATTAGAACAAAAATTATTCAAGGTGATGTCTTTTTTATTTTTCTCACTATACATTTCATAGAAAGGTTATTGTGGCAGTAACAATTATGTTAAAATGCTAAATAGTAACGCGATTTTATTCAAACGCCCATTTTGTTATTTTTTAAAAAAGTTCGTTCCTTTTTTTTTTCTTTTTTCAAAGTGAATTTCGCCGTTACAAATACTTTTTTTTATGAAATAATTTTTTTATGTATCGAGCAGGGTTCACGACAGAGTGACCACATCGCGACAATTCTCGCCAAATTTCATACGAATACCGCTAAAATAATATGCATGGGTGGCAATATAGTCGCCTTGAAATATGTTTGGAAATTACAAAATAGTAACGAAAAATAGTTTTTATTCTGCCTTGAAATCCGTGCTTTTTTTTTTTTTTTTTTTTTTTTTTTTTTTTTTTTTTTTTTTTTAAATTTGTTCTTATTTTATTCGACGCGTAGGTTAGATTTTAATTTTAAGATTTTTGAAATGGAATACCTATTATTTTTAATCTTTTATTATGTCGCTTATTGATATATGTGAGAATAACAATTATAATGTATATGCATACTTCTTTTATGTGGTACCATAAACTCGGGTATTTCCGCATGTACTGACGGCGTCATTCATTGTTTATCAATAAAACATAATTTTTTGCTCTTTTAAAATTTTACTTTATTTAGAATTCTTAATATAGTATTTTGTTAGTTTTTACTTCCTTTGTTTTTCTCATTTGTCTATTTATTTGGCTTCAGCATTTTGATCTGTTACTGAATGCATTTACTAACATTATTTCAGCTTTTTTTCACTTAATTTTTCACTGCACTAAATAAATTCTAATCATCGATCATTATGAGGTAATGAACCAAATTAATTTTAGGCATAGATGGCATGATTAATTTTAATAGATGGCAATTAATAACTTACCATACATGACCATAACATGAATCATACAATTGTAAAGTTTGATATTTTCTTTCTCAAGTTTGTCTACCATATTACTTTTTCAGACCTTTAAATGAATATCTAGGTGTCGTATTGGACCACTAAATTTACATTGCTGATGTAAATATTAACTTTTTTTTTATTGAAAATAAAGCAGAAATATTATTATTTTTTTTTTAAATTTTGCGTTCAGACTTCCTAACTATTGAGGGGGTCAGGATCCCTTGGACTCCCCCCCCCCCATTTCAACGCCCATGCTATGAAGTATTCGTGGAATTGGTGCTGTTTCTTCTATTCAGTAGATTATTCTCTCAGAAACTATTAAGATTATCCCGTTGAAGAGAGCCTGTTTACATCAAGTGCTCGCTTAATGCATGCCAAGCTCCAAACACGTACAAATATCAACATCGCTAACTCTTGAAACGACGGCGCGCGGCCTTCCATTTGCCTGTAAAAAACAGCACGGATTAAATTTCTGTCCGACGAATTTAACTTTAAAGAGCTTTTATAATTTTTTGAAAGCATAATTATATAATTTAATAGCTAAATAAAACGGAACTATATGCAGTCGCGGATTATTACATAAATCCTATACAGCAATGCTTTTTTCTTAACTTGCAGCAGAGGAGTAATTCTTTCCTTCGATATTTTTTTTTCGTGTCGAGTTAAACCAAAACTCAATCATTGTAAATAGACCTGAAAATGAAGCTATCTTTTTGTAATGAAAACAGCTGATGGACTGCTACTTTCGACAAAAGTATCTTGGAGACACTTAAAATGAAATAAAAGGTTATGAAATATTAAGCGCTAAATACAATTCATCAAATTAAATAGAAGAACTTCATCCTTCATCAGCTTTTCGTTTCATACCGGTAATTTCTTTCAAATTAAAAAGATACATATATACGTATGTTTATATACATGTATATATCTAAATTAACCTTGTTTAATAAGTTCACATGCGCACATCCAGTTTCGGATCTATCCAAGGTAGCTAACAAATCAAATGCACTTCTGTACTTCAGCAAGAACGCGCCATAAACTGCATCCCGCTATCCTCTATTTAAGCTTCTATTTTTATATTTTGTAATGTTGCGAACTTATTACAAAAATATTTTAAATCATTTCTTAAAAATGTCGTTAAATTTTGTGTTTCATTCGTAATTTTTCTTGAATTTTTAATTTTCTATTTTTGCTTGATATGTTTTATTTTGTATTTTTAGCTTAATATGCTCTTTTTCTATTAAATTTGCTTGGTGCTCCTCACCCCATTGTATTTATATATTTTACTTTAGCTGTATTAATACAATATTAGAAAGCACTTTTTTTGCTCATATAATTGTGTGAGCTGTTGACGAGATTATACCTTTTCCTCATTTTCTTTTCCAGTTTTTTTTTTTTTTTTTTTCAAATAATTTTTTAAAAAATTATTTTATTTATTAATAATTTTTCTTCTTTTCTTTAAAACTTATATATATATACTGCTTTTCTTGTTTTATTTGTATTTTTAACTTCTTTTAGGGGTTCTATGTACTTGCAGCTTATGCGCAGTAAATAAAACTTATTAATATTTTTCTTCATTATTCTCTTGTTCTTTATTCTTTTTTGTCTCTCTATTGTGATTATTATCTTTATTTGATTATTATCTTTGAGATTATTATCTTTTCATTTTGTCTATTTAATATATATTAAAGATCCAGAATAGATTGCGTGGTAAATTTATTTCTGATTGGTAGAAATTATATGGTGTTCCCTAACTGGTTCATCTTGCATAGGTAATCTTCCTCTTTTCAAACTGATTCAATGCTAAACATTGCACCTCTGGCGAGAAACTCAGAAAAATGAAAATGAAACTTAGCATCTCTAGCTGGGAAAAGCATCTCAATATAATGAAAAATATATATTGTTTTATTACCTTGTTAGTCATGACGACTGATTCATTTGCGAATAAATAATAATATGATGTTTTAACTCGCATATTTGTGGTCAATCAATTCGATCTGAGAGATTGAAAAAAAAATTACATTTCTAATTTAAAAAAACATTTAATTAAAAAATTAAATTTGAAATTTAAAAAAATATTAAAAAACGAAAGTCGAAAATTTTTTAAAGTCTTAAAAAAATGAAAAACCTATACGTTATAGTTGAAGGATTTCTTTTTTTTTTGGCGGGGGGGGGGAGAAGGTCATGCTCTCTCTGACTGTACACCAACAAATTCTCTCATAATTCACAAAATACAAGGCATGATAACACCCTTTTGCTACGACTTACTTAAACTTACAATAACATTCGAACAAATTGGAATTTCAAAATGAAATTTGCGTTAAGTTCACAAATGAAAATGGCATTTTCAGTACATCAATTTTTGACTACGTAGTTGCATTTCATCAGGCTACAGATCAAGGCAGACTAGAAAGTCGGCCTTGCTACAGATAAACAAAGCAGATAGATCAGTTAATAAGAATCGAACTCATTGTTGAAAGTTAACTTTTTTTTATTGCCTTATATTTCATGTGTTTTTCTACAGCCCATCATAATTTCAAGCTTTTAAATCTTATAGTTTTTGCGCAGTTAAGAAAATTATAAGGGAAAACAAAAAAAAAATCGAAATAAAAGCACTTAAGATTGCAATTACTTTCAGTCAAATTAGAATTTATATCTGAGTTAAGTTTATAAACAAATATGGCCCTTTCAACATACCAAATTTCAAATTTAACAGCCAATAACTTCTCGCACCAATAATCGCATATTATATTTTTTTTTTATTCCCCGTATTCCCTGTACTCCCCTACTCTCCTTTGTAATCTAAAGTTACTAAGTTTTATAGTTTTTGCGCATCAAAAAAAAATGTAATACTAAGCCTTGTAATGCTATACCTAATGCTATTATGATTTTTAATATAGAGAGTGTAGGGGAGTCCTAGATTGAAGGTAATACCGAACTTGCAACCTGTCATCGAGCACATCCTGATTTTCTTTCTGCTGTCGCTGTCGGAAATTGACTGTAACCGACTGCAAAATACAGATATCATTTTTGTTATCGCACACTTTTCCTAGGATATATCTCTGATTCAAAACTAAAACGATACATCTGCAAGCATAATACGTGGCAGATGTGTCATTTTAGTTTTGAACCAGCGATATAACTCTGTAAAATCACGACGTATTTACTACTACTCAGTGTGTTATACACTTTTGTATTTTAATTTATTTTAAGTTAGCCACTCAGTTTTGTGACTGTACCTTTTTCCGGAAAATAAATCTTTTATTTTTATCCTCTGATTTTAGTCATGTTGTCTTTGGTTCCCTCAAAATGTTAGAACGTTATGGATGGTGTTTTCGACACGAGGGAGCGCTGCAAGTTGTATGCCGCTTATGCTTCGGGGTTACTGTTTCCGGTGTATTTTAAAGCCATTCGGCTCACAACGTGATCATTGTCTTTTAAGATTCTTGCAAACATGGTATTTGAATGTTTATTACTAAACTTAATCTTACTCCTCGAACAATATGCTAACACTAACGTTAGATGGTGCACAGCTTGCAACACGAACAAACAGTTATAAACAAATGGAAAGGGGCCAAATCAAGACTGACAAAAAAGCGAGTTATTCTAAATCTAGCAACCATGTCACCTTTTTAAACAATATATCACTAAATAACTAAAACAAATTTTCACTTCAAACTCACCCGAACTACATAATAACATTAATATCTTATGAAATACGGCAGATTTGAGATCAGAAATTATCTAATTTATTTCTTTTATTGAAAACAAAATTGTCAGTTTGAAAATATCGCCTCGCAGAATAAGCTGTAGTAAGCAGTTGCGAACTTTCGAACTGGAAGAGTATAGCAGGTATAGAGATCAGGAAGAGTATAGCACAGGGGCATACGCAAGGGGGGGTTTAGGGGCTCAACCCCCCCCCCCTTGAGCTCAGACAAAGTGATTTTACAAAATAATACAGACAAAAATAAAAATTTTAGTAGAAATTATGCGGGTTATTATTTTTTAAGACTATATATTTTTATTTGCCTTATGCCTACTTTTTTTTTCTCACGGTATTTCTCAGAATACTGATAAAACATTTACTATAATAGGGTTGTATTTTTGAAACCAAATTCACGTGATACTGTTACGGGCGAGCCCCGATCACTGGTTCCTTTCTGACCTGCCAGTCGCGATAGTTTTCGAGACTGGCTGGCATTCGCGAGGTCTGGAATCCTAGACGTTCTGTCGTCTTTGAGACAATTCGAGAATTTTGTAGATGCGGTTAAAAAAAATTATATGAAAGGGGGTTACATTTATTTTCGATTTTAGTCAGACTAAGAGTTATCTCTGCCGCTTGTCCTTCGGAGCTTGTTTCTAAATCTGTTTTGTTTTGGAGACTCTGTGCTCGTTGAAGTTATTCATTCCAGCTCGAAACTTTGAGATCGTAGCTTAGTGGATATTTCTGTGCCAATATATATGTATATATTTTTGCTGTTCTTGGATCTTTAGGATGTCTAAACGCAAGAATTTAACAATTTTTAATTACTTTGAGAAAAAATCACGACCTGAAATTAGTGAGGTGACAGCATCTAGTACCAATGTAAGTTTTTCTGTTGAACAGAAATGTGATACTTCCGTTGAAGAAAACGTTTCTAGCGTAACAGAATCTGATGAATGTGAAAGCGGCCCTCAAAGTGTTACTTCCCACCCATATGACATTGGACTTTTTTCAGAAGATAATACATGCGAGGATAAAAAACTGGATATACTTAAAAATGTTTGGGAACCCAATCCAGCATTTGTTTTTCCTGAAAAAGGAAAAAGAAAATTGAAATTTCAGTACAAATGGCTTTATCGCTGGAAATGGCTTGCATATTCAGAGGTTAAGGGTGGTGCTTTTTGCAAATTTTGTGTACTTTTCGCCCCAAGTGGTGCCGGTTCTGGAAAGCAACCTTTAGGCCAACTGTGCAATGTAAAATTTGACAACTGGAAAAATGCTGTAGAGCGATTTTCTGAACACGAGAAATGTCTTTATCACAAAAAATCGATCGAAACTGCTGGGACATTAAACGATATTTTATTTGGAAAGATGAAACCTGTGGATGAACAAGTTGACAGTGCAGCAAGCAGAAGAAAATTAGAAAATAGAAAAAACATTACTCCAATCATTGAAACCATCCTATTTTGTGGAAATCAAGGTCTCGCTCTAAGAGGACATAAGGATTCGGGAATAATTGCTGAACAACCAGGTGAAGAGAACGACGGAAATTTTCGGGCATTGCTTCGTTTCCGGAGTAAGAACGATTCGACTCTTAAGAACATTTTAGAGTCAAGCAGAAAAAATGCTCAGTATACCAGCCCTCGATTTCAGAACGAAGTTATTGAGGTTTGCAATATTTTAATCCTGCAAAAACTAGTCAGCAAGATTAATGATGCAACTTGCTTTTCCATTCTTGCAGATGAAACAACTGATATTGCAGGTATAGAGCAATTATCGTTATGCGTTCGATATGTCGATAAAGAAAATTTTAACATCACCGAACAGTTTTTGCAATTCATTCCGGTGCATGACTTAACCGGAAAAGCAATAGCAACAACAATATTAGACCAATTACAGTCTATGAAAGTTGATATAAAAAAGTTACGTGGACAGGGGTACGATGGTGCTGCATCAATGAGTGGAAAAATTAATGGTGTACAAGCCCACGTAAGAAGTATTGTCCCATCAGCACTCTATGTACATTGCTCTGCTCATAGCCTCAATTTGGCTGTATCAAATGCATGCGAAATAACTGGCATTAGAAATTGCTTAGGGACAATTAAAACATTATACGACTTTTTAAATACGCCAAAAAGACAGTATGTCCTATCTTCAGCAATAGAGGAGATGGAAACCAGCTCTAAGAGGGAGAAAATTAAACAGCTATGTGCAACCCGTTGGATGGAAAGATACGACTCAGTAACCGCTGTGGTGGAACTTTTCGAGCCTATCGCCGAAACACTACAAAAAATATCAGAATGGAAGGATAAGGAATCAGCTACCCAGGCTAATTCTTTACTGTGCACAGTATCTAATTGCCAGTTCGTAATATCTCTTTTGTGCATTTACAAAGTTTTCACCATAACAATCCATCTCTGTAGATACCTACAAAAAACAAGCATAGATTTGATAGAGGCAGTGAGTCTTGCAGAAGATGTCATTAAAGATCTAAAATTAATGCGTGAAAATGCCACTGAAACATTCTCTGAAATATTCAGCTCTTCTTCTCTTATGCTAACAAGCATTGGATCTTCCACTTCCATGCAAATCCCTAGAATAACAGGAAGACAGAAAAATCGCGATAATTTTCCCTCATCGACACCGGAAACATATTTCAGAGTTAGTGTTTTTATTCCATTTATAGAAAATTTTATAACACAATTAAACTTAAGATTTGTATCGCATCGTGATATTTTGAAAGGATTTCAGTGTCTTCTACCTGCCGATCCTTTCATTTGCCAACCTTCAAACATAAAGGCTTTTGAAGCATTAGTGGAATTTTACGCTGGAGATTTGGATACCTGTAAAGAAAGCCTTAAGTCTGAACTAAAACTCTGGTATAAAAGATTAAAAAGGATTAGTGAAGACGGAGGTAGTGTTCCAAAAACTGCGGCGGATGCTCTTGGAATGTGCAATAAAGATATAACACCAAACATTTTCAAACTCCTAAGAAATATTGGTCGTTCTACCTGTTTCAACGAGTGCAAACGAAAGATCCTTTTCGACTTTGCGCCGTTTGAAGACTTATTTACGCAACTCAACGGGAAATAATAGAATGAATGGATTGACGCTCTTAAGCATTCATAGAAAATTTACCCCAGCTGTCGAAGACATTTTAAACGAACTTGCAAAAAAAAACCCGTCGTTTAGATATTACAGTATAAATCAATAAATTTTTAGCGTGTTTGCATACTGGTTTAATTCCCTATTTGTTGGTAAGTCATTTTTTAGTTAAATTCATTGGTTTTCTATGGAATATTCACATTTATATGGTTATTATTTAGGTAGCTGTTACAGTACGAGTAGTTTTTTCTGGCTTGATTTATTCCTACTTTTTAATAAAAATAAAATATTTTACCTCTTATTATAAAAAAAATTATATTCGTAAACTTAAAAAATAAAAACAAAATTTAACTAAACAATGTTGTCGAAATAAAAAGTCAAAATTGTCTAGCTGTCTAAATTAGGGAAGTAATAGTGCTTTATTACATACTCGAATTTCTTTTAGTAATTTCTGAAAATTATGAAAAAAATTCTGCTTACGCCACTGGTATAGCAGGTATATATATTGCAGGTATAGAGATCAGGATTGTCATTGTTTACATTTATATTGAAAACACCATCAATTGAAGTTGTCTTAATGTTCAAATTATAGAAACAGAACTGATATTGTGATCGAATATAACTTTATGATTTTTCTCTTTCAATTTTGGTGAGCTAAAAATGATTTCAATTGTGAAATATTACTTTAAAAAATTTGATTAATTTATTAGATGTTATCCTCCAGTGTTTCCCAAACTAATAACTGTTGTCTACCCTTTCTAAATTTTTCGTAACGCTGTGTACCACTAATAAAAAAATAAAAAATTTTACTATAAAAAATTGCACAAAAGTTAAAAATCACAACTGGCTGTTGAAGCCACTAATTATTAACTGTTAACTCTGCAAAAAATAGCCAATAGAAAATTATGTAATCGTAAATTTTCATGGCTAGCTTTGCTTTTAAATAAAATGTTTTGAAATTTTCGTTTGTTGCAAGATATTTCGCATAAAAACGCGTACCCTCGGTAAACTGTTCCCATACCCTTTGGGGTACGCGCACCACACTTTGGGAAAAACACTGTCCTATACCAAACGCCACTTAACAGCTTTAAATTTCGGCAAAATGATTGTGTAGGCAAAAAAAAGGGGGGAAGGAAAGAAGGAAAAAAACATGGAGCTAGGAGTAGTTACTCCTAGCTCCATGGAAAAAAATTGCTGTTACGAAAAGCGGTGATGTGAGGAATTTGGGAGCATTCACACAGCATGCGATTACACAACAAGCTTGCGTGTGATTTTGTACCTTATAAATTACTTATTAAGATTTGGTATGCATGAATCGCATTGACGTACGATAGCGTATATGAACCACATACAGTTTGTTTGCTCCAGTATACGCGATGTAATTCTGATGCTAGAGATATGGTACCGCAGATACGGTTTGGAAAGTTTGCCTGGTTGGTTTTCAGAAATAAAGTCGGCTGACTTAGTTAGAACTAGTCTCTTATGATCTGATTGCTTTTTTGTTTGAGAGAAGTATTTTGTATATAAATTGCATAACATTATTAAAATTAAGCGCTTAGTGTTCCAATCTTTGATTTATAAAATCCACCGGAGCTGAAACACACTATCAAACATCTGATCAGGGTTCGCAAAATTTAACTGTGACTGCCACAAAAAAATATAAAAAAAATGAAGAAATAAAAAAAAACAACGGTATTTTGGAATTGGAATTATAATGTTGTTGATGCTTAAGATGCATTATATGTTATAAACTGACATTCCTCCTTTTAATATTAGTATTGCAACTGATGACATCTAATAAAGATCTGAATATTCCACCATTATTTGTGGAGTTCGTCCAAAATTTTGTGCAAGAGTATTTGGAGGTTTTAGAACAGGTAAGGCTTACTATTGTAAATAACGTTTTCGATGTTATCTATGAACTTTGACTTATGTTTTGACATTAAACATGCAAAAGATCTCCTACGAGTTAGGTGATTTGCTGATATTTAATTTTATTATTGAAAAGGTAAAGGGTGTCATATTTGACAGGTAATAATAGTTCTGTGCTTAACGTATGGTATATGTTCTTATGCATTATTTCAAATTTAAAATGAAAAAAATCTTCAAGAACCTAATGAATGATGATTACTCTTCAATTTTTTATTTATTTACAGTTCAGTTTTGTGTGCATTATATATATTGTAAACAAAATTTCTGTTCAAGCTAGGTGCTTTGGTTTAATGTCAATCTAAGTACCTCATGATTCATGTACTATATCTCCACCGTGTTGTTCATTGTTAGAAATGCTGTGTTAAACTTGCTAGAAGGTTGCATCAACTCATGGGAGGATTTCTGTTTTGTGATTTGCAGAGTAATCGCCAAGTGTTGGCAATTTCTGAGCAGTAGCTCATGAAAGACTTATAACAGAAGGGGACCAACTCCATGGGTATAACGTTGGTTGGGTAAAGCGTTCTTTGAGCAACCTGAAAGAGTTTTTGAGGTCACGTTCTGTTTGTTTTTTCAGACATCATAGAAGAAGAGCAATTTCTCTTAATGTATATGTATTATATAACAAAAGTTTTCTGTATTTTTTATTTTATTACCGTTGTTGAATAGCCGACCCAATTTTTGGGTTTACGACTTCTAATGCTCAACTCTGAGGCCTTGTAACTTTGAACCCAATCCAGAAGACAAGGGAACTCCTGGATCAAGTATTGGAAGAAATTTTTCCTTTGTGGAGGACTTTTTGAGGGAACTAACTAATGTTTGTGTTACATGGAAAGAAGACCTAGAACCTCCCACGGTTAGCCTGACGGCAAAGATACTCTAACGCATGATCCGTCTACCATTGAGGATATTTCATGTCAGCACTGTGGTCGGTGCAAGCTGGATGCGGATTCGTATCAAACAGCCATCGCCAGTTTCGAACCCGATTCACCTCATTGAAAGGTGACTGCTTTATCCCCTGAGCATGGGTGCAAGTCTTCCGTCCCTAGGACGGATTTCCGTCTTTCGAAAATGTCCGCGGACGGAAGTAAGACGGAAACAAAACTGACTCGAAGACAGAAATCTGAATTTTTTTTTTCTGTCCGTAAAAATATTTTTTAGGTCTACGTTATTGGTCTACTTTCTTCTGTCCTGTTGTTATTTTATCAAAAGACAGATGAATAAATATTTTTTGTACAGTAGTTAATCTTGATGTATTATGGTAAAGCTTTCTTAGATAGTTTGCATATGTCGAGGGGGTATTGTATATGATAGGTATTACAGTCAAAAAATTTTCAGTCTTGGCCTTTTTTCCAACTTGCACCCATGCCCCTGAGCCATCGCAGCTCAAATTCTACTGTATGAATGAAAGCTACACATATTATCCTTTTTTCTCTATGCATATAAATCTAATTTATTTATCTTTGTTTTAAAGTGTACATTATTATGCCCATTATGTAATTAAGACAATCGATTTTTTTTTTTTTAAAGTTAATCAGCTTTTCAATAAGATAATTTTTTTAAAAATAGATCTATAGCTGATGAAGTTGTAATTTCAAAGTGTAAGTGGGGCAATTAAGTTATGTTCAAATCTGAATAAACTTATTTATTTGTTTGGTAATTAAGTATGAAGACTAGATGCTTGCAACAATTTTCCTGTTTACCAAACAAATTTGTCTTAAGGCTGTTTTATCATGCAATAATGCTCTCTTTTTAAATTCTAAGAATTGTTTTAGCTACTTATCCATGATTATCCTATGTAACTAAGTAAAAATGTTATTGTTATACTATCCATATCATTACCATACTAGCCACTGCCCTCTCAGCCACTGAGATTTTTCTTGTTCTGTTCTTTCGCTACTAGTTATGTTTCTCACCTTTATATTTCCATTTTTGGTTAGTAACTTTAAGTTTTTTTTTATTTCAAATCACTTTTGTTTCTTCTCATTCATGTATGGCAAATATGAAAATAGGCCTTTAGTTTTGAAGAGCTTGAAACCTGGTGACTGTTATTTTCTATTTGTTTAATTTTTAAGCGAATGAAGTTTTTAATTAGGCAGCTCTTACTATTCACAAATTTGTTTATCTTCATTATTGTTTCGTTATTGGAATAAACCCTTCCCAGGAAAGGGGGGGGGGAGACAGGTGTAAACTAACTAAATTTTGTCTTCAGCAGACGCTTCTTCCTTTATTCGTCCGAAATGAATATTTTGCGTTGAGCAGTATAGTCTAAATACCAAATATTTATATGTTGCATCGCTAATATAGTAGCTGCAATTGCTGCTTATTTTTTAAAATTAATTTTTTTTAATTATAATTTTACAGTGTTGAGCATAATCTTGTATGTCTTTACAATTTAAAACTCCTTGAAAAAGTTTTTTTTGCAATAACGGACCCTATTTGCACAAATTCACAAAAGCGGACCCTGGTTTAAAGAATGTGACTTAATGTTTATTTTATATTCACAAATTACGAGTAATTTTTTCACAATTTTACAGAAACGGACCTTTTACAAAATGTCCGGACAGACCCCTGCTATTATTTAAAAATAATAACATAGCTAAAATAATTGATATTTCTAACTAAAATGTTTCAAAGATTATTTTTTAATTATTACAAGGAAATCACTAAATAAATAAAATCACTGTTATTTTTCATCAAGCTAAATTTCCTAAAATTTTAAAGGCAGGGGCAAATTGCAGTTAGATATCCAATGAAGAATAAATTAGTTTACACCATTTAGAATTCGAAGCAGAAATAGTTTTTTTTTTTTTTTTTTTTTCAAAGTTAGAAAAAAAATTGTGTCAGGTTACGAAAAATACTGTTTCAGGGCACAAATCTTTGCAGAGAATGTACATGAATATTTATGAACAGAAGATTCATGGGGAATTAAAAATGTGTCCATATTTAGAGATGTAAGTTTTGTAGGAGTGTCCATAACAAAAGGCCACTGATTTCTTTAATTTTGGATAACGTAGCAAGCTTTAATTATGTATTTTTCTTCAAGATTTCATGTGCTTGTATTTTTTTTAAAATTTTGCAATGATGGTGTTTCTATAACAGCATGTGCCATGATCACACGATGAAAAAAAATGATTTTTGATGGAATTTCATGTTTTTAATATGTCTGAACTACATAGTGTCAGAAAATGGTAATTCTTTTCAAGTCACCCTGTTAAAATTGTCAAAATGTGGAAAAAAGAGCCAAATCAGTACTCCCCATTCTCAAGTCAATACAACACACAGACTTTTGCCTTATATTCATAGAAGATGAAAAAATTGTGTTTAAAGCAAGAAAAGAATTTAGTTTAGGTGGTGAGTATCCCCGTCTGTCATGTGATAAACTGGAATTCGATTCCTCTCCGGAGAGGATTATATTATACTCCTGATAGATGCTTTTTGTGGGGCATAAATGGTGGGTCGTACGCTGGCCTTGTTGTTGGTCATCCGTATAATTTTAAACTTTTGCCACATTTTTTTTTCATAATTTATATTGCTCTACTTATTGAAAACAAAAGGGTACACTGTATCAACATAAAGTCTAAGTATTTTTAATTAATGATAAACTGCAACAAGCAGAAAAATTAAATATTTAAAAAAAGTTTCAAAAAAGGAACATAATTTTAAAAAATTTATTCTGCAATTTAAAAGATAAGATTTGAAATAGTTTCAATGTCTACTGTCATTTTGGAACTATTACAAATCAATCTTTCAATTTTTATTTATTTCTTGTCAGTGATAGAGTAGATAGATGAACCTACTGCCAAAGCAAACTGGTATTTATAGTAGCAGGGATGAGATTTTTCCGCTTTTTAGCGGATTTCCGCTTTTTTCACTTTTATCTCTTTCTTTTCAGCTTTTTTATCAAAAATTCAGATTTTCTAAAAATTTCATTTTTTTTTAAGTATTCCGCTTTTTCAGAAAATTCACCGATTTTCAAAGAGAAACAGAAAATTCAAACTACATAGCTACCAATCATTTCTCATTTTTACTTATTTTACCTATTATCTCCCCTTTTACGCGCAGCAGATAAGATTTTTCGAATTTTTTACCCGCTCTCCAGATAGATCCGATTTTCATAGTTAAAACGACGCTGCTTTTGACAAGCCTTTTAAGAGGTCCCAAGCCTGGAATCTGCTAATATCTTGATTCTTATTCACACGATTTTAATATCAAATTATCGCGATTCTTGTATGAAGTAATTTTTTTTTTAAATTAGTTACTATAAAGGTGACTGTTTTTCTAACAAAGATTATTAGTATATATAAGTGTTACAACATCAGAGAAACTGGAAGGGAATATATTCAGAACTTACATTCTGTGCTTGCAAAGAAGAAAAAATAGGACTTGTCACAAGATGTTTGAAGATGGACTAACGACTAAATATAGCAAACATAAAAGATATAGCAAACAAAAGCAATCACTTAGAAAGGGATTGAATTAAAAAAAAAATTTGGGGGGAAAAAGAGTTAATTAACTCATCAAAATTTTATTTATAATTGCTGTTATTTATGCTATAAAATGCAAAATTCTTATCAAATAAAAAAAACAATTATCTAAGCAGTTGCTGATTGTCATGTAATTTTTCATTTCGGCTGTAGTTAGATTAGACTATAATATGAACATAATGATATATGATGATGAACATAATGATAATGATTAGACTATAATATGAACATTATTTATGCTATAAAATGCAAAATTCTTATCAAATAAAAAAACAATTATCTAAGCAGTTGCTGATTGTCATGTAATTTATCATTTCGGCTGTAGTTAGATTAGACTATAATATGAACATAATGATTCGGTCCATTGTTAAAGTTTTTTTTCCCCAATATAATTTAAAAAGTAATATTACTGATATATTTGCTATAAATCACATAACAGTATTTATTAAAAGAAATGAAATATTAATATATATTCTCAGTAGTTTTAATTTGCTAAACCAGGTAGTTTTTCAAGTAGTAATTGTCTCTTATGTGAACTGAGGAAAAATATAATTTCCAGCTTTATATTTTCAATTTGTAATTTTTTTTCTTCACTAAATGTTATGTAATCGTTTTTATAATAATAGATCAGTACACAATTGTATGTCAACACATTATTTATTACCTTAAACTGTCTGGAATTTATTATTAAAGGGTTGCTGTTGCGTAAAATTTGCTATCGTGGAAATTCAGCTTTTTTGCGTTTTGGCTAATCTCATCCCTGTAGTAGGGCAGGTAAAGTATGTAATATTACACAGTAGTTAGTAAATGTATCCCTTTAATTAAGCTTTAATATTCTTCTAGTTAGTATAGTAATTGTATTTTATCAGTAAAGCATTATCTCAACAGCCCATTGTGGGCCTGGGAGGTCATGAAGGTTAAGGTTCCATAATTTTGTGGTTAGCTACATGATTGTGGCACTGTGGTCGACACTGCGGACATGACGTCTTTACTTCCCAGACAATGTAGTACCTATCGATCTAATTTATCATATAATGGAGCTAATGAAATTCAAAAAAATTTTATATTTTTCTGCCTGTGTTGAATTTGTTCATTTTTTAAGTTAATTATTTGTCCTCATGATGATGATTTGTAATTCCTTTTTATTTTATACAGTAGCACTTAAACGTCTTTATTTAGAATTTATTTAAAGTGTACCAAACTTAAATTATATTTTGCATATTACAAGTAATTACATCAAAAAACTACATTTGTTGCAGTACTTAGTCATAAGAACTGTTGGTTTATTTTAATTTTATCGAATCAAATTCTCTTTTGTGGAAATGTCCTTTATTCAGTGAAACTGCCTGACTTCTGTGGGATTTAGCATTATTGACAAAGCAAGATTTTCTTATTTTATGTGTAACATAACAAAATTTTTATCTGTAAAAAAAACTGTATTAGTCAATTTGTTTAATTATTTGTTTGAATTTTGATTTCTATTATTTTTACAGGGTGCGTAGCATTTGTAAAAAGTACTTAAAGGTGCTTTTTTGGGGATTTCGTTTTTAAAAGCTTTTAAAGGTGCTTTTTTCAGCTGGCGTTTTTAAAAAGTGCTTTTTTTCCGAATAATTTTTTTTCTTTCCTTCAGTGATATCTGGTGGATCCCATGCATTTCACGAAAAATGGGGAGTTTGCTACGCAATTATTGACGCGGACTTCATGTCGTACCCATGTTATGACTTGCGCATGCGCCCACTTGAAACCGAAACCCGAGTGCTCCAATTCGGATAGAGAATATCAGATCCTTATGAAATGTTTTTATTTTTAATTTAATTTATTTTTGTTCTTGTTTATTTTATTTTACTTCTAACACTTTTTTTGACGTAGGGGGTAAGGGTACTTTTGTTCTGAGTTCAGGGTCAAGTTGAATTCACTTGGTGATGTGGGAAAGTACTGATTGTTTTGATTTACGCCCGTTTCTTTCTTTTTTTTTTTTTTTAACGCTAAAACTGTTCATAAAAAGTTTTTGTTTTTCAATAATATCATTGATAGAATATGAATTTTTTGAGTGCTTGAAAATTTTTGTAAAGTGCTTGAAAAGTTTTTAAAAAGTGCTTATTTTTGATTCAAAGATTTGGCTACGCACCCTGTTTTAACACATATGTTAGCTTATTAAAAAAATTTGTGAAATCAAATGAATTTTTTTCTATTAAAGAAAAAATTATTAAAAATTTCTATCAATATATGAATTTAATTTTCTAACAATATTTTTAACTGAAAGGAAAAAGCGATATAGTTTTGGAGAAAATTTTTAACCAAATAAACTGTGTTCTGGGGAAATACTAAACTCACTCTTAGAAATCACTGTTCAGTGTTTAGCTATTTTTTACGAATGCATGAGAAAGCCATAAGTTGATTTTGATTGTTATAACAGCATTATGCTTAGTGGTATGATTAGGGAGTTTTGAGATCTTGTTTAGTGAGAGAAAATAACTCATGTAAAAATTTCTTCTTCTTTTTTTTAAACTATAAGTATAAGAGATAATCAGTGTTATAAGAGATAATCAGTTTAATTTAAAACAGACAAATATGTAAAATTTATAAGCTAATTGATGAAGATTATACAGTTTACCTTTTTTGAATGATTTCTCTAGTTGAAAGACTTTGTTTTGTCCTTGATTAAATTTTTTATTGATCATACTTTTAATCTAAACTAAATTTTCTAATTTTGGTAGCTGAAATAGCATAATATGCAAAATAATTAGCACACAAAGCGAGGTTTTCACGAAAGACTTTTAAGTGATACTGTTGTTTTTATTACTTTTCTTAAAAATTGTCGTATTACAGAAAAATTTGGGTGGTTATAGAGCTAGGCAGACTGCTTTAAGTATTTCTCCTACACGGTAAGACCCCATTTACCTACTTTTTTAAATTCTTCTGTTATTTTTATTTATTTTTTTTAATTTATTTTTTTTTTTCCCTGTAAATTTTTATCAAGGTTTAAAATTTTGAAAATAGCAATTTGTGCAGCTCATCATTTTGTAGTTAATTCTTTATTAATTTTTTCCCGGAAATATTTTATCATCCAAATGACATAATATAATAAGGGGGGGGACAAATATCTTTATATTTAGTTCAATGTCAGTTTTTTCCGAAAGTAATAATAATTTTTTCTTGGTCAATTAAAATTAATTTAGTATTATGTCTTATACAGATGAATATACATGGATGTCCTACACATTTTGATAATCGTTCAATATTTTTCTGGTATTTAAGATTTAACTATTATCCATAATTCTCATTGATCATTTTTTGTCGTTATATTATGTTTGTTTGTCAAAATGGTACAAAAAGACCTATGAAGCTGCCAAATTTATGTGAGCTTCAAGATTACAATTTTGTCTAATTAACAAAAAATGTATTAAAATCGGTATCAATGTTTGACATGTTGCTTGCAATAACATGACAATCCAATATCATGTTATTCCATGAAAAAATTATGCATGAGACAGTGTCAAAGAAATTCTATGCAAGCTGTTAAATTTTATTTCTAATAATAATAATATAACTGTATCTGAAACTCTTCCCCCTAAAAGTATTATTTGCTTGTATGGTTTCTTTTACTTCCAATAATTTATATTTTGGTATAATCCCTTCAAATTGGAAAGGTTAAAATCTCCAAAGAAAAACAATGTTGCTTGTGACAGCTTCTAAAATCATAATTGAGCATTTCCATACAACTCTTATTTCTTCATAAAAAGATAAATTCAGTTTTTTGTATTTGCAAAACACAAGAAACTGCTTGCAAAACACAACCCTTTTAAAGTACAAATTAAAGATATGTGCATTATGTGTCTTACATCATTTGTACATTAAATTTACAGCATAATTAAATTTTGAAATAGTTTTTTTTTTTAATGAGAAATCAAACTTTTTTAAAGACCCAGCTTTTAATGATTGTTATCCCCAGAGTTCACCCTAGAAATAAAAAAAGGGAGGAGTGCTTCCTCACAGAAAAGGGCACTCACCACTGTTAAAATTTATCAAAATGTATAAAATTATGTCATAACTGAATTTGATCCTCAACTTTTAAATTACCCTCTACTATTTTGTGTGTATATTTCACAAAGTAATTCTCACTCATCAAAATAACAGAAAATTTTGAAACTTTTTAAGAATAATTAAAGAATAATTAATAATTAAAAGACAATCCCTGTATAAAATTTTTTTTTAATAAGATATATTTATTTAAAAAAAATGGTAATATTTAAAAACACTAAAATAATCTTTAATATACCCCTAAATAAAAGATATAAATATCTCTGGGACAGAATATTATGCAAATTTTTAACTATATAACTAGACAACATAAAAAAATCTTATTAAAATAAAGGATAATAACTATCAATAACTTAATAAATCAGAAATCGACATTTCATTAAATTAGGTGGTTTAAAAAAGCAACGTTTTACTAAAAAAAATTAAATAAAAAGGCGGTGTTATTAAGAGATGATGGATTATTTTTATTTAAAAAACGGGGGGTGGACGCATTTATAGGGATCAAAGGGCAAGCCGCCTTTCTAAAAAAGCTCAAAACACTGTTATCCCATCACTAGATTTATTAAAGCTATGTAAAGAGTTGTGTAAAACAGTTAAAATGTTTTTATGTTTATATATTTTGCCAGCATAGGTTAATTAGATCTAAGTAAATAAGTAACTGTGAATCATTATAAGTTAATAAGTCATTGAAAATCATTTGTTAGCAAGTAAGTGCAAATATCTGTTCGCTCTAATGTTTATTAAAAAAATAATAAAGTTTAATTTATGAAATGATGTTTTAAAGTTAGATTTGTGGGATGGGGGACTTAGTCAGTTCAATGTTTTTATATAAAATATTTCAATCAATCCATTAGTTTTAAAGAGTATAAATTTTTTTTCTTCCAGTTTTCTTATAAAGTTTTTAGCATAAATAAATGAAAATGATAGATATTAAGCATTACTAATAAAAAGATAAATCTTTAGCTAGAATCATTAGTTAAATAAGTAATGTTAAAATGTAATTAATTTTAAATAAAAATATTTTTTAAGAACTGTCTTTTTCCATTTTCTTACTTAAATATTTGTTGAATGCAAGTAACTTAATTAATAAAATAATTAAACATACTTTTTGTTTCTTGTGTCATTAAAAAAAAAAAAAATTCCAGACTAAATTTTAAACAAAAGAAAACTATGTATATATATTTATATATATATATATATATCTAAAANTATATATAATCAACCAAACGCTTAATATGTGCTGCTGTTAATTAATTTCAATATAAATACATAACTCTTATATATATGATGCTAGAATTATACCTTATGATTGATGCATTTTTAGAAATTCCAACTAGCTGTGTGTGTGGCAACAAGTGTTCAAAAGCGCCTATGTTTATGCTGTTAAAAATGATGAAATCTATTCTTTGGGGATGAAAGATTCCAGACAGTTCTGGTTTTAACCTTTTCAAATTTATAAAAAAATTTAAAAAAATACTAACAGTAAAGTTTATAGTAAACAATCTGTAACTTGAATGATTCATTCGGTTTGAAATGAACCAAAATAGAAAGAGAAAAAATCTTATTGGTGCCATTCAGAGATTTTTATTAAATTTTTTTTACGAAAAAGGACTAATAATTAGTTTAAAAAAATTTTAACCAGAACCTTAATTAAGTAATCCTTTGGAATTTTGATACATTTTAGCATGGCTTAACTAGTGTAGGCGATTTGCATGTGCTAAATATCAATGGCCTATTTATTTATGAGCCATTTTGGTATCGGTTGAAGAAGAAAATGCCTTTAAATTTTGCAGTTAAGTATAAAGTTTCTCTATCTGAATTTTTTTTTTTTTTTTTTTTTTTTTTTTTTTTTTTTTTTTTTTTTTTTTACACTGTGCTACACATTTCCACACGGGAAAAAAACCCATAGTCATGAAAATGTAGCTTTAAGCTCTTGACTGGCATGTGGATTTAGAATTTTTTTAAGTTTTTCACTCATTTCTGAACTGTCCTGTGACAAAATCTTTATTGAAAAATGTGAGTAATTGCTTTATTTTGACATGCCTAGAGTATTGGAATAATTTGTTCAGTATTTACTTGATTAATTTGAAAAGTTTCTCAACACAAAAGTGTACAATTACTTTAACATAGTGAATTTTTTTTATATGAAACACTCTTTACAATTGGAAGCTATAAAATTAGATTTAATGTTCAATGCTTGATGTAAAGTAATGTGGTCGGAGAACACCTAACTTTTGAATTTTTTAGAGATGCTTAAGTTGATTGTTTAAGGTAAGCTTTTGTGCCAATGCAAATGCTAATTTCAAATAATCATTTAAACTACCTTACGTGCTTAGACTATTTTACTTTCTTATAGGGGTGTTGCTAATAGGATGAAATCTGTGCTTCTTCCATCTTCAATGACGTTTGGTGGATTATTTAATAATATGGCTTACTCTGCCGAAGAATCTTCTCCCATACCTTACAGCACTGAATCATGCTGCATATGTGATGAAGAATTTTCTTCTGATAGTGATCTTGCAAACCACCTAGTAACTCATGCTGATGAAGAAGTTTTTAAAGCTGGTTTATTGGAGCTAGAGAAGAAAACTCCAACCAAGCATCCTCCTCCTCACAGTTCTACTCCTGTAATTTCCAGAACAGTTTCTCTTAAAGAACCTCTCAAAAGAACTGCATCACAACGCTCTAAATCTCCAGAAGTTTGGGAGATTATAAGTGATGATTCAGATGATGAGAGCAATAAGAATAAAAAATCTGCAAAACTGTCAAATAGTTTCAGACTGGTAAGTACTCCAAGTAAATCTGCTGAAAATACTCCAGTGCAAAATAACCAATCTAATAAACTTTCAGCAAACCAATCTAATAAACCACCTGGCAACCAAACTAATAAGCCCTCTGGCAACCAAACTAATAAGCCCGCTGGCAGCCAAACTAATAAGCCTGCTGGCAACCAAACTATTAAACCATCAGTCAATCAAACTGTTAAACCACCTGGCCACAAATCACATAAATTGCCAGTAAACCAATCTGATAAAAATCCTCTCAACCAAATTAAAAAACTTTCAGCTGTCAATAAAACTAATGGACCTCCAGGCAATGAATCGAATAGAGCAGTTAACATCAATCCATCTAATAAACCTCAGTCGCACAAGCTTTCGCAAGTTGCACAAACTTACAAATGCCATACATGCTCAGCAGAATTCAAAAACATTAACCTATTGAAAGAGCATGTTTTAACTCATGAAAATAAAGAGTCTTATACATGTCACATATGCAAAAAAGCATTTTTACACAAAGGAAGTTTAAGGCAGCATTTACATTTGCATATTGGTGACAAAAGTCACAGTTGCAAGGTTTGCAATAAAAAATTTACTGTTAAAAGCGTTCTTCGTAAACATGAGTTAGAAGAGCACATGCAACCAGCTTCGCAAACTGTTCAAACCAAGCGTCAAAAAAGTACATGATGATCATTGTTCAAAAATTTATTACATCATTATCATACTAATTCAACTTTTTTGCCCTGCATTTATTTTATTATTTTTTCAATTACACTAGCATTTCTTTGTCAGTCATTTTTATTTAAATATCTTGATTAAGGTTATTTATCTTAGTCAATTATTAAATCTGGTCAAGTCTTTTGTTTATTGAATGTTCATGTCTTGATTTTAGACAAACTAGTGAGCTTTTTTGCTGATTTGATTGTTTTAAGTTTTTCATGATCTGGCAAATGTTTTACAACGCTAAATAACTGCCTTGTATTTTAAACTGGTGGAAGTTTTTTTGATGTAATATTCCGCAATTTTGTAAATGAAAATGTTGCCTGATTCATTTCTTTAAAAGCAGCATTTAAAGTGCTGAAATTTATTATCACTATTTTTGCATTATTGTTTTTTTTTGTCTGATTATCAGTGAATAATTTATAAATTAGTTTTATTTTTTAAATATGCAATTCTACTTTAAGATTTTATATGACATTTTGAAGTTTCCATATTTTATTTAGATGCCCTTTTTAGTTGTGTACTTTTTCATTATTGGTTTTGGAATACAAATCAATAGGTGCACTAATAGCTTAAAACATTTCCAATTTTAATGATATGTTATCAATTGTTAAAAATCACTTAACAATTTAACGACATTCCTTTTGAAGTAATGAATTTCATAGTTTTTTTTCTATGCAATTAAAAATTCCATCAAGTGACAATGTTCAACAACTACCTGGGCAGCAGAACTGTCATGTCTCCAATATTTTCTTTTTTATATGAAAAAACTAGATGACATAAAATAGTTTTCCAAATACTTTTTTAAAAATAGAAGTAAAATTTGTGCTTCAATCAGTTTTGTTGAATAAGAAAGTGCATAAATATTTTTCACAACATTAGTGGACACTGGACATAATTTATTATTTTATTTTTGCTGTACAGGCAACTGTGTAGTTTTTACTTTTTCCATTGTTTATATCATTGCTTAAGTATAGTATAATGTTGCCTAAATATCTTTCCTATTGTTATATTATTACACATTTAACAAATAGCGAGTATTATAATTTTAAAATTAAAAATTTTCCCTTTCATCAAGTGTCTCTGTGTGTTTCTTTATGTGATGTTTTGTTTTTAGCTGTTTCTAAAAATTAGTTACTGCTTTGAAAAGTTGCCTTTTTAAAAGAAAAGTTCTTTTTTTTTTCGGTGGGGGGATTATATGTGCAGTGTATGTCTGGAAAAGACAATAAACTTTTAAAGTAATCATTACTGACATTATGCTTTTTATTTATCAGTCTTTATTTAATTTTTTCTGTTTAGTTCAGTCTTCTAAAACTGTAACTTCAAATGTATATTGTTTTTGATTTCCAAGCCTCTCATAAAACAATATAATCAACCAATTGCAATAAATTCCTCATAAGTTGAAGGATCTTTTAGATTTCTTAAACTATTATTCCCTACCGGTAAAGTTTCTTATACACATATTTATCTTATAATGGTTAAATGTTGGGAATTTTTTTAATAGCGAAAACTTAAAAATATCAAAGATACTGTTTGAGAGTCTCACTTTTTGTATATTAACAATATTTCATAAAATATTGTTTTACAAAAAATTATACAATTTGAAAAAAAAAAAGTTTTTTTTTTTTTTTTTTTTTTTTTTTTGAGATACTGAANTTTTTTTTTTTTTTTTTTTTTTTTTTTAAAGATTTGTTGACTTAGTGATTTTTCTGCTATCAAAACTTGCTTATAGCTATGAACCATATTAAACTTGGAATTAAGATACAGTCTACGATCTTCAATTGTGTTCCCTTATATTACAATGACTGCAGCATGAAGTCTCAATTGCTGTTCCGTAGGCGCAATGTTATTTTAGCACCCATTAGAGTGTCTGAACTGAACTGTTCGTTCCAGTATAGCGACCAAAATTTTGTTTCATTTTTTTTCTTTCTAATAAAATCACTGCAGTGTTATGACATTTTTGAGACTAATATTTCTTCATTCACTACAAAGTCAATAAGAAAAGTCTAGAGAAAACTAGTCTAACCTCTACCTCCCAATAAACATCAAACATCGTGGATGAAGAGAGGGTGACAGGATCACCTTATCTTAATGTATGATGTCCTGGGCATAATCTATTCTCAGGAAGATTGTGAAGTAACAATTACTTACCATCATTAAGAATTTGAAGTGTATATTGCACCGCCATTTGGAAATAGATGTTTCCAAAAAAAAACTGTTCCTTTCAAAATTTCAAAGCGTTCAATATATTCATTTATCATATTTGAAAATTGTATTACCTACCTGCCTATCCTCTTTCCTCCATGTTTGAAACTTTTATTCACTCTTTGTGTGAAATGTTGTAAAAGCTGGTTTATTTTGGAGTTAAAGCACATGGTATTCACATTCTTCTGGATTTTACTTATGCTTAATTTTCTGAACGTATGTTATTGAACTGAAGTGGCTGTCAAAACCAATACATAATATAGCGGGGAAATTAAACTTAAAACGGAAATAAAATTTTTTAAAGAAGGTGGATAAAAGAATTTGAAGAATAACATCAGAATCATAAATTGTTAAATTACTCAAGATCCCGAAAAGTACTTAGTTTACAATTATTATGTTTTTCTAAAGGTAAACAAATGAAGTTCCAATTTTGTAGCATAGTTTTCATTACTTAACATTTTTAAAAAAAGCATTAAATAACTAACTAAATTTTATGTGCAAAGATGTCATGTGAACGATTTTTTTAAAATCTTTTATATAATATATTATAATACTTGTACTTAAATGACGTAAAAAAAATTAGTATTTCTTATTTTCATAATTCTATTTAAAGTATAACATGTTTTTTGCTAAAATAAGTCCTGTTTATGAAAATATAAGTATGGTGACCTCACATTATAACGTCTGTTTTCGCTTGGACCACAGGGGTTTATATATCTAGTGCCGACTGTATTTCCTTTTTTTATTTTTTCCTCAGCCATTTTTTATTTATGTTAGTTATTGCTACTGTCTGTAGAAAGGTTTTCATTTGGTTTATCTGTTAAATGTGACATTTGAATTTCTCTAAGGAATTGCACCTTTAATAATTTATTGCATTTTTTTTCTCTGTTCTTGAATAAATTATTTAAATAAAAACTATTTTTCTTGTTATAAAAATTGACTTGAAATTGTGATTGACTCTTTCAAATAGTATTAGTTAAAATTTAATTTTGCAAACTTTAACTAATAATACTGTTGAATTAGTGTTTATTGAAAATGCCATTATTGCAATATTGGTTTTTCTTCCTATAAAAGCCTGCTTCTGTTACATCATTACAGGTTGATTTTTTTTCACTATCAAAATCTATGATTGCAAACTATATATCTAATGAAATAAATAATTTAAAATTAGCTTTCAACATTTACATTATATGCAAACTATGTAAAATAATGTTATCCAAAGTGAGGAAAATAACATCTTTTTTAAAACAAATACTCAATGTTTTTACCTTTTTTTAAAAAAAATTTATGTAAAAATGAGTATTGCAAAAATACTTAACATTTATTAATAAACTATACAATTGTCAAAAGTTATGACTGTGACTGACATCCATATTTAATTCCTTACATTCCTTTTTTCTTCTTCAACTTTACCTCTCTCGAGTTTTGAAGACTGTCCGTTTCATGGTTTCTTATTAGGCTGAATAGTCAAGATCTTACTGTACTGCGGAATTTAAAAGCTAATGTTTTAACATACTTTTTTTATTAAAAGTGTTAGTGTGAAATTTATATTTAACATTTAAAGATTAATGATCTAGTTTTTTTTTTTTTTCTTTTTGTCAAATTTTAAAATAACCAAATTAATTAAAGCACAATTATTTTACTTTTTTTTGAATATTATTTCAATATTGACCAAATGATAATTAAGTTTTATTCCTTTTTTTTTTTTTTAAGGTTTCATTCCCTTTTTAAATCTTTTACTTCAATATTTTGGTTGCCTATTGTTTTGACAGCATGTAAACTCAATGTTTTTAACTCTGTTTTTTTTTAAAATTAATTTATTTATTATCTTTATTTATATCTTTTTGTCATCATTATTAGCACATTTTAAAAAATCTTAACCTTATGTTACTCATAACTAAACATTGTTAATTCTGAACTTATTCATCAGTTAATGTTATTTAGAGTTGAAATAATTTTTCATTAACACAAATGTAACACTTCTCCTATTCTTAAATTTATTGATTTAACTTGGCAATGAAAAAAATATTTATTCTTGAAAGATAAAGCAATTGTTATTATTATTATTATTTTCAAAATGATTTCTTTATTGGATTTTCTTGCTTTTATTCTTCTTATTAATAAATGCACAAAATTTCTGTTAGCAGTTCCAAGCTACCTTAAATAGACTAAATTACTTTATTTGACCTATATAATTAAATTTACATTTAATTCTATTTTAATTCAATCTTATACATCTAAGAGTAGGTCTAGTTTAATATTAATTTTTGTTTAATTTTTAATAGGATCGCCCCACCTTATGATCAAAATGCTTAGAACTTTTAAGTCCTGAAGAAATTCTCTTTTAAGAAGCTGAGCTTTTTAGGAAGAGAACCAACTTTGTGATTTGGATATCTAACCACTGTTCTATTGTGCGCATCTGTAAATTTTTCATATATATTACTCTAATTGCTCCGTAATATGATGTAGGGATATTTTAATAAAAATGCTTCTTATTTTTAAAATTGTATTGTTTAAGAAATAATTACATATCAATACATGTGTGTAATTTTATATAAACTAAATTTAATAATGTGACCTAATATTTTCTGTTTTAATTTCCTAAGATATTGTAGCTTTTTGAAAATGCCTTGTAGTTATGCTAGTATAACACCTTAGATTTTTTTCTTATAATTAAAAGTGTTACTTCGAGAAAAGCTAATTTGCTTTTAATCTATGCATTGAAAGTAAAGATTTCTTTATCTTTTTTATTATTCATTGATATGGAGAATTAAATATTATTGATATAATAATGTGTTAAAAGTTCATTAAAAATTCAAAAAAGATGTTTAAATCTTATTTGATAAAAAAAATTATAATTGCTAGATAAAATTGTGATACCATAAAAATGATGTAAAAGATTTTATTTATATATATATAAGTTGAAATAAACGAAGATTAGATATAATCATTTATGCTAACCAATAAATCATTTTAATAGTATTGAGAAAAAGAATTGTAATAATTCAAAATTACCTGCTTTAAATATAAATGTTTGTTTTGTTTTCTATTGTTTAATATAAATATCATCAATAATTGGTTCAGTAGTTTACTATTATCAAATTTCTAAATGTTTCCTAAAATCATTTTTCTTTCAACTTGTGTGTTATATGCACATCTAAACTTGAGAATCAAATAAGGCATCAAATTTTATTCCAGTTTCTATTACTTAAATATACATTTCCCCCCCTTCTATATAATTAAACTATGTTGCTTATTTTGAGTTTATTTATGTTGATGAATATTTTTACTTTTATTATAAATGGTAATCAGCATGTAAAGAAGAATACTTATACATTAATATCTATTTTGCTGATGTTTCCATATTGTATTATTCATGTACTGCATTGTGAATGAATGTTGTTTCAACTGGCACAAATATGTATTGTTTTGTAATAAAATATATTGTTTTCAATGATAGTGTATCTTTAAAAAATAAATAAATAAATGGGTATAAACTCATATTTCTTCTTCTTTTTTTTTCTGAAAAATTTGAGTAAAGAGTGAAATTAAGTGTGTAACTTTTTTTCTGTAAGCAAACATAATTTTTTATTTTATTTTAACTTGCATAAGAGTAATCATCATTCATTATAGTGTGCGTTTGTTTTTTTAAAAAAGTGTTATTAATAACATTTCCAAAGCAAACCTTTGTAATTTTATTCGGGTTTACTTAAAATGAAGTAGCATTCTGCAATTTTTATATATAATGCAGAATTTGTTGTTCTTATTTTTCTGTTGAAAAATACTTTGTCCTGATTTTCAACTTTTGTATATGTGTCCCTATTTGCAAGCAGTCAGAAAAGCAAGTTATTGAATTGATTTTTTAATTGTTAATAACAATCATTCTATTTTTAATGCTTGCTAACTAAGATGAAAAATAAACTGAGGCATCTTCTTTGAGCAGAATGAAAGTTACTCTCACAAACAGAAGTGTGTTAACGATATTGGAAAACAATGAATGTGCTCTTCATGATTTATTATGTTGAAATAATATTCAACCAATAAGATGTATGCTTTGAACAACTAATGTAAGATCATTTTTCTTGTGCATTTAAGTCTGTAGTCTTGCTCGTTCTGCTCCGTGCCCCCCCCCCCAGCTTCTTTATTAACCCCTTGGGGACGGGTGATTCAGAAAAGCATTCGTACAAAATCAGAATCAGGATGTAATTAAATAAAAAAACGGTAACTTTAATGTAGTCGTTTCTAATTTGACAGACTTACTTTGCTTTTATTTTAATTATTGTTAGTTTAATCATACATATAATCAATGTTAATTCAAAGTACAACTAAATAGTTTAATTTTGAACAAAGTAATGGTGAATAAAATAAATCAAGCAATTATAACTCCGCCCACAAATAAACTGCTAAAGAATTGCTTTGATTACCAGTTTTATCTTTTTACCCTGGTTGATACGGTTTCATGCTGTCACGTATTTGTGACAGTCGGCGTGAAAGGGTTAAGAAAAGCAGAACTTTTCCTAATCGAAAACGATAGCACAATTTAATTAGTAACCAACCAAGAAGTTAATTTCTCCTAGAAGATTATGTTATATTTGTTTCCTTTCTTCTCAGAGAATGAGTCATTTTCGTGTTTTAACATTTGTCTAGTTCTATCTTGTTTATCATTAAAAAATATATTTTTTAAAATTGCAATTCATCCAAAGGCAGTGCCTGATTTACCATAAGACCTACGAGGCCTGGGGTCCCTCATTTCTGGGGTACCCTAACCCCTTTCTTCACGTGATTTTATTGCAAATCCACACTGTTTTGTCCACCTTTTCTTTGCAGTTTTTAGTTTATGGCACAGATTTCGTGTAATTCCGTTTTTTATTTATTTATTAATGCGCTGATGAATTGTAAAAGGGGAAAAAATTTATAATTTTTTTCTTTCAAAATGCTGGAATACATCGCCCATAGTACTAGAATCTAGATTCCTTTGTGTGTTGACGAGAAAGATAATTATCCGAAAATATTTTATTATTTTATAAATTTTATTTTTATGTATAAATATGATAATCTTTTATGTAATATATTTTTTGCTTAATTGAACAGAAATAACCTGTATACAAAATAAATAAGTAAAGTAATTGAGAAAAATTGTTTCATTTGAAAATGAAACTATCTCGTAAGGTTTTTAAAAAAAATTTCGAATAATTTCTCCCAGCTTTCACATGTCTGTATGTGCTTACAACTATTTTATTTATTTATTTTTTTTTAAAGATTTCAGTTTCAAGGAATTTATTAACATAGATTAGTTGGATAAAATTTTAGTCACAATTTTCCTTGGGTAATAATGTTTTAATTTTAGTTATAAAGCTTGCATACATTTTTTATTATTGTTATTATAATGAATTAAACGAATAGTTCGTTATTTGCTATTATAAGATTTACAGATAAATGCATTTTTAACTTAAAAGGAATGGATTTTTCTCAGAAAATGAAAAATAAAATCTTATCGTGTTTTTTTGGTTGTTTTATCTTATTAAAAAAACAGTTTTTAACGGATCTTGAAAGGAATATTTTATTTACCATGAATTTGTGTCTACCTGCTACAAAGTTTTTAATTATTTTAAGCTACAAAACTTACTTTGTAAATGATACAAACTGAATTTTATGTGATACAAAATGAGTTTTTACCGATACAAAGCCTACATTTTTCCTGATTCGAAAACTGATGCAATTTTTCAAAAGTGAATGGGACCTCTGATATACTACTAATTAATCTGTTAAAACGATGTTTTAAGTTACGAGTTACAAAAAGATATTTTCCCTGAATAAACATAACCTTTTTTTTTCCTCCATGAATTCGGATTCTTGACTGTCACAATATTAGGGATAGCCTTGCCGCAATCTGGATGATAATGGTTTACAGAAGAGCGGATGGCTGACTCCATATCGTTAATTATACTTTTTGCGTATTTCGCCATATCTCTGGAACTACTGAAGCTAATCAAAAAAAATTGCATGCAATTATAAAAGTTGTCCATCTAACGATAATTTCATGTAACAAAAACTGCAATAATTAATTATTTAATTTACCAATGATCTAAGAAAATCGAAATTGTAAACAAATTTAATGTAGATAATTTTAAATGATAAAATCCCAACATTTAAAGGGAATCAGCTAAGTACATCAGAGCTATCTGCTGTTTTTAGCGATAGACCCCGAGCTATCATCAAAGGGGGCTCCAAAAAACTGTGAATTTGATAGCCTTTTTTTTCCCTTTAAATTTATACCGTAAATAATCTTTTAAAAATGAAGTGTGTCTGTGAGAGAGATTAAGATAACATATTACAAAAGAAAAAGCGCTCCATGTGCATATGTCTCGTCCGTGTTAAAAGATGCAAGTAGAATTTTGCGAAGGAGGAAATACTTTTTCAGTTAGTATTTAGTGTAGTAAATTTATTTAGATATTGAAGTTCTTTGCCAATTTAATATATTTTTTTTTTTTTCCTTAAATATTTTTTCAATTTAACCTGCAATTATTATAGTTAAAATTTTGGAAAATGTCTTCATGCTTTTTTTTAGGCGGAGGAAGTTTTATTTCTGCTTATTTTTTTAAATTTCAAATTAAGATTTTCAAAACAATAAAAAACGTAAATTCTGTTTTTTAGGCTTGAAAAAGTTTCCAAGTAATAATATCAGATCTGAAATTTTCATTTGTAGTACTAGTTAGCAAAGAACGAGGTGCAAAGTCTGAAAAATTGCACATCAACGCTTCTTTAACAAAGTACATTACAGTTTATTTCTGATCATTTTTTTGAGATTTTCAAAAAAAAAANAAAAAAAAAAAAAAAAAAAAAAAAAAAAAAAAAAAAAAAAAAAAAATCACTCTTTTTCGTTTGGAAGAACAAAGTTTGAATTCTTAATAGTAGCGATCAGTTTTTAAAATTTTATTTGTAGTGTTAGTTTGCAAAGTTAGAGATTGAAAAATCTCACGTCAACACTTCTATTACAAAGTACATTTATGTTACGTTACACTTATCTTTTTGGGGAGGAGGGTTTATTTCTGACCATTTTTTGATATTTTTAAAATTAAGATTTAAAAAATATAAGTTCTCTTTTTTTAGGTCGAACTTTTTTATGTAAAAACAGAAAAAAATGACTTAACTTGTGAAAGTAATTTTGCAGAGAAATTTTTGAAACATGTTTTTAAATAGTATTAAAAACTGTTAAAAAAAATACTTAATCGGACGAAGGAAGTTCTTATAATAATTTAAAGACTTTTCTTTTAGGGAACGCTCTTCTATATCATCTTAAGAGCAATTATATTTTAATTTCATTTGTAATTGGTAAGTTAAAAGTGATTACTTTCATCATCCAAACTATAAAATCTCACAGGTTTGTGAATTTACATCCAAAAAAAAAAACTTTTCCTAATTATTAAGGGTAGTGCTGAGAATTCATATGATCTTATAAAATAAAGCTTATTTATTTAGTTTTTTTTTTTACTTTTTAAATAGTACATAAAACTCATTCATTTACTAAACTTTTGAAAAATGAATTTTTGAGTTTGAAAAATTTAAACTTAGAGATCTCTATTGACGGATGAAATTTTAAAGTAAATAAAAAGAATTTAAAGATTATTTCATGTTGCATATGCTTTTATATAATTTGCTTTTAAAATGAAGCTTTTTTTTTTTCTTTTTAAAAAGCGCATAGAAACATTCATTTACAAATTTTTTTGAATTGAAACATGAATTTCAGAGTTGGAAAAAAAGGTCACTTTATTTTTAAAATTTTCTTAAAAAGCAAAATAAAAAAATTAGCAAAGAAATTACTCAGGGGAAATTTTAAAATATGGAAAAAAGTTGAATTCGGGGAAAGAAAAAATTTCGTCGTCGAGAGTCAAAGGTCAACATTTTTGAACACAAAAAAAAGAGAAACACAGATTTTTTTTTTTTTTAAGGAATGTTCTAATTAAAATTTTATAAAATAAACTAAAGACGTAAACTTTGTTTAACGCAAAGTTACATATCTTTATTAGAATTTAATCCTAAAATTGTATTACTACAGTCAAAGTTAAAGCAAAAACTAACCTTTAATTTTTCTAAACGTAAATCATGATACTTTTTTTAATTAAGAAAATAGGTTTCAGACTCTAGTGAAAGATTTTTTACTTGGTTTTAATTGTCATTCACATGAGTAGTTCATACCTGCCAAGTCTCCTGTTTTTTAACGAAGACTCCTGTATTTTACGACTATCTCGTGTTTATTACTCAAATTTCTCCGTATTTGTTGAAGAATTTTAAAAGAATGGGTGGTAAAATATCCACTGGCAAAAATACTCAACAGATAGTGCTATTGCCAGTACTGCAGTATGTTTAGTGTTAATAGTTTAAGTACCTCTCGCGGTCAGGCAAACCGTGGGACGTTTTCGTGATTTTCCTCTCTGTATGACGAAAATGCGGTTGCATCAAAAATTCCTCAACTAAAGGCTTATTTCTCCTGATACTTGATCCAAGAGTTCCCTTGTCTTCTGGATTGGGTTCAAAATTACAAGGCTACGGAGTGTAACATTAGTAGCAGCGAACCCATAATTGGGTCAGCTGTTTAACAACGGTTATAAAATAGTTTAAATAATTATAAATAATGATTTAAAAAAATCTTCTTTAGATTAAGATTTATATACAAATTTTTTACTTCGCTAACTGATATTATTTCCAACTTTGAATTTCTCTTTTTGACTTACATGTTTATGCATGATGTATCAAAACTTTACGAGTAGCCTAAAATATGTGGCTAGTAAAATTTTCGTTATTTTATTTCCTCCAATGTTGGCAGGTATGGTAATTGACGAATAATTTTTACTTCATAAATATTTTATTTAGTCGGTTTTAATGCCATATTTAAATCAATATGCGATTAACAATCAATGAATCTTTAATTGTTAATCACATTGGTAGTTGACGAAAAAATTTTACTTCATAAATATTTTAATTATTCGGTTTTAATGCCAAATTTAAATCGGTATGCAAGAGCAGTAATGATTGACAAAAGTTAGTTGATTATAAAACTGAGCTCCTCATGTAATTGAAAAAAAAAAGAAAGAAAGAAAAATATTATCAATCTTCATAACACATTTTATTATCAATTAATTATTCAGTGAAATTGAAAACAAGCATTGAATTACGTTTAATTTAATCGATTTCTCCATTTCATGATTCCAACACAAATAACATAGCTTTAATTCCTATATCTTTAGCTACAGACACCGTTAAGACATCCATAACCACATCAGTTTTATTGTTAGAGCCGGATTGGGATGTCGTTATTTCTTGATCTGTAGCTTTCTGCATTTTTCACCACCTTATTCCGACTGGCGCGTTGCTTTAAAGATAAAAAGGTAAGAAAAGTGGAGTGAAATCTAATAATTGCGAATTCAAATGACGAAAGCCTGTGTACTATGTCACGGGGGGTCGCTTTTATCTATTTAAAGTCGAGTTCATTAAACTAATGAGACGCGATATATTCCCTTCTCTTTTAGCGTTCCGGTGGTGGCACGCCAGATAAAAGGGGTGGGGGTTTTATCAGTTAATTTCAGCACCTTTGCCCGGTCACGTGGCTAATTACGAGACGAAACTCATTAGTGGTGGCGGGGATCTTCGCACGATTGCTCTTCTGCATCTTTCCCGAGTCCGAAGCTGGATGCTTTAGAAGAAGCTTCTCGCTCGCATCTATACTTTTTTTTTATGTCTCTTTCGCTTTTTGACAAAAGATGAAGTCAAATTATTAGGTTTAATGTTAGTTTTTTTCTCCATGTATCTGAACTGGTTTATTCTTGTCTTAGTTTCGTTATTTTGAATATTATAACGAATGCGAACATTTTCTTTTAAAAAGATCTCTTATTTGCCTCCCTGTATGCGGTTTTATTAGTTTCGTCGATTGCGTGTCATATTGCAAATCATATGATAGTAATTGATCTGCGAGCAGTTATTCTTATTTATTTTAATTATATATTTTATTATAACTTATTTATTTTATTATACTTACTGAAAGGAAGAAAAAAAATTAAATTTTTATCTTTCTGCATGTGCCTAATCATAATTAGAAAAGTTACAAGTTATTTGTACACTGTAGGCTCCGTATACTTTTACTATTTCCTATATACAAACGCAGTTCCAGTATCTTTTATTCGATTGGAATATTCAATTATGTTAGAACCTTAATCTGTGAGATTCTAAAAATGCAATTGTAAAAAATAAACTTCCTTAAATGAACGAACAAAATGAAATAATGTGTCAAATTAAATTAGACCAATGGGTCTATGCAAGTAATCTCCTCGAGTAATCTAGTCTTTTTCAAGTACTCGAATAAAAACATTACTTTTTATAGTCACATTAGAATGGTCTTTATTGTACTATCCAAGTCAATCGGTCTATTAAGCCGGAATCTTGAACTTAACGTTGATAGTTTGGATCCTGAATATTTGATTTCAATAAGTGAGTTATATGCTTTTCAATTACCCGATTGTACAGAGAACAGAGATAGCAGTATTAACCCTTCTGAAAACTATTATTCTCCGACAATCAGCACGTGCAACATGCCTGCAAATAATTGCACATTCATAAAAATTTTAGGGACAGGAAAAAACAATCCCGGTCCTTAGAAATACACTTGTACTTTGTATTTAGAGGGTGCACGCCAGGCAGCACCGTGCTTTGTGTGCAATGTTTACTTAATTATTTTAAAGAAAAACGCAATTTATAATATAATAAATGAAGAGATAATAATATCGATATCGTTTTTCATAATTTAGCACACGGTGATCAAAACTGTTTTTAATTTGTAGCATTTATGCATCAAAAATTTCACTGTTCAAATAAAACACTTATATCACAGTCAAATATTAACACACTGATCTATCTATGTCAGACTATGTATCACTGATTAATAACAATAAGTCTAACGGTCCAATACCACAATTTCCGTGGTCTTCTTAATTAAATTATTTCTTGATAACATTTGTAGAGCATTTTTACTTCTAACTTAAGGATCTTTGAAGCTGTTTGACCAAGAAAAATGGTGAGGGAACAGTTTGTATGCCTCTTAACTCTGAGTAGGGTGCAAAGCTTTATGTTTAAATTGTGTACTATATTTCTTGAGAAAAAAAATCTTTATGAACTTTAAAACGAACAAATTACTTCAATATTTAAAAAATACTTTTAAAAAAACGGTCAAAATACTTTTTTGCCACACCAAAAATGTAGGGCGCGTCTCTTTCGAAGAAATTTTTAGTGGAGATTTAAGTTTCGTACAAAAAAGATACTCCCGATAAATCTGGCAAAAAAAGAATAATTTTTTCCTTTCTAGTGCTCCTAAAAATATAGTTCTTAAAATTCTTAGTGTAATTTTGTTTATGTCTGAAAGTGGTCGAAATTTCGATTAGCGAAAATTTTTATTTAATCATTTAGGAAATAGTTGAAACTTGTCGTGACAAGTTCAACCAGACCAGAGCTCCAGTTAAAATTCAAGCTCAATAGTTGCTCAAAAAACAGGCTAAACTTCGACCGAAGATAATTTTTATTTGGCGATAAATGGCAACATCAATTCCATTTGTAGCTCTCAAAAATCATCAAAACTTGTGTTATCATGTAGAAGTATAATACTCCAGTTAATATTTAAATTTGAATGAAATTGGCCAAAATGTCGGTTGACGATAATATCACTTTGGCGATAATATGACGATAAGTTCTGCTTGTAGGAGTGAAGAAACTATCTATACTTGTATTGCCATCTAGTAAGGGCGAAAATATTAGTGCATTAGCTGTTCGAAATTTTTATTTCAGGTAATATCATGCTAAATTCTGTTTGCAGCGGTCTTAAAATCGCAAATTCCTGAGACACATAGCTTCTATAGAATTTAAATGCTCCAGCTAATGGAAAGTGGTAGAAATGTCGTTTGTAAAATCGTTAGAAGCATGAAATCAAAGAAATAAAATATGGTAAAAAGTATTAAACTTTTCATAAAAATTTCCAGTTTTTGTGACATAAGTTGGCAACCTAAGTAAAAATCTGGAAATAGTTCTCTGTATTCGAGTATTGAGACACCAAACGGCGTAGCGTAGGGGCAATTTACTTCACAAAATTAAATCAATTGCGCTTTTTATTTCAATTAAAAAAATTGGATCACATTAGCCTTTTTATTTTTGCACAACTGGGGGTCTTCATTCATATTGACCAGGGTTGGCAAGTTTTCGACACGTGACGGTTTTTACCGGTTTATACCATGGTTTTTACCGTCATGTCAAAAACCCCACTGTCAAAAACGTCGAAAACTGTCAAAAACCCATAGATTTGGTAAAACTGTAGTTTTGAGTTTAACTGCTTATAATTTAAAATTAATTCATTTTTGGGCAATAAAAAGTTAAAAGATATTAGATAAAGTTGTTAAAAGATATTTAAGAACAGATTCTTGCATTTTCCCAACATGATTATATCAAAAACATACTATTTGAAGTAAAATATTAGGATACTAAGCAAAATTTTCAACATTTCCAAGCATCATTTTGTTTGGCATATTACATTACTGAAGAATGTCAAGTCATTCTTGGCTTAGAGTTTGTTAGTAGTTACAAGCTTTGAAAGTTTTGTTTAGCTTATTTCTAATATTTAAGAAATGCCAAATTTTTAATTCTTCTTTTTAGTTCTTGAATTTATTAATAGTTCCAAGCTTTTTTGTTTGTTTGTTTATTTCTAACAATTAAGAAGTGCAAAATTTTGAATCCTTTGCAAATCAAGCTATAATGATAAAAGTAAGTATCACTATTTTCAATAAGTATATTACAATATTTCTGTATGAATGTATATCCTTCTATAAGAATACATGTATATAGTTGCAAAATCAATAGCAATCATTTACAACATTCATTTAACAAGGCAATTATGTGAAAATAATATATTGCCTGCTTTATGCCATAAATTAAAGAAAACAGTAGGTTTTTGACGGTTTTTACCGGTAAAAACACGGTTTTTACCACTGTCATGTCAAAAACCAGTTTTTGACGGCAAAAACCCAACCCTGATATTGACATTATGTACCATTTTCATAATTACCGTAAAAGGCTCTGTCTGAAGATAGAGAAAACCTTATATTTCTGAATAACTGTTACAATCAACTCACTTTAGTTATAAAAATAGTACATTATTTGCCGAAAAGGCTGATTTCATATGACGGCAGAGAGCTTAATGTATTAAATTTTTCATGTAAAATTACTAAGTGTCACTTTTAATCCATTTCTCCTCCATTAATGTTCTAGCTGAATGAATTTTACTATGTACGAGCCGCCTTTGGTGATCAGCTTACAAAATTATCTTGTACAACATATAAACTTTAAACTAAACCTAGCTGAATGCACATCACAACTGTATTTAAATATTTTAATTCTTCAATTCCTCCTCCCCAATCCTAACATTAATTAGTTTTAAACAATATATTAATGAAAATTTTTCACCTTCTAGCTGTTGCCTATGCGGAAGTATTTTATTTTCTCTGAACTATTTTCAAGAGATGCCCGCGATATTATCAAAAAATCACGTGAAACATATTAAGTATGAGTTCGGGACATTTCAGCATAGTATAGGCAGCAGAAATATTAAAATTATTTCCATCTCCGTCATGAGATAAGATAGAAAACTCATCTTAATGCTCCATTGCGTGCTGTACTACTTCCTCGCTCACCATTCGAGCCATAGCTTGAGTATCGTATAATATATCTATGTTATTGCTCGAAAAAGGCAAACTCTGCGACCATTAATTGCTTGCTACGGCAGTATGCGGCACCATAAGTAGCACTATTTATGTTTAAAATTTTTACAGTCAATTTAGTAAGAATAAAAAATAAATCTAAATAATTCTAATCTTTTATAAAAATACAAAATTATTGAAATTAAATACTTAACGTATAATTAACTATTCAACACTACTAATTCTTACTTAAGACGACCTAACAAAATGATTAAAAACTATAGTGTTGCCAATAGATAGAGAAATACCTCAGTTTATGGTGCCTTGTTAAAGAAATATATATATATAGTTAGATTAATGTGAACTTTATTATTTTTTTAGTTAAAAAATACTAAATTTTTATTCTTTTTTTTTCTGTTCACTTTAATTAAGTGTGTATTCATAGGTAATCATTACCTCCATTTTTTATGTGTTTATCAAACTATTTTCGACGCTTTTTTTACCATATCAGATCTCGCTCATTATTTCGCATGGCACAATTTTCAAGAACGTCAAATTAGCTCTTTCCAGAAACCGTGTAGAAAAGAGTGGATTTCCTCTTCAAAGTTAGAAAAGATCTTAAGATCTTCTGAAGTTTATAAAGCACCACTTTTCCTGTTTGATGTCCAGATCGAGTTTATAACTCTTTTACCTTTTTTATTCTTTTTTCTGTTCCACCTACCTCCTGCTACAATCTCACAAACAGCTCTCGACACTACCGTAAATTGCGATATCTTGTTTCCTTTGCAATGACAGGGCTCCCACTTCAGAAAGTACCCCTCCCACCGCTTAGTCTTTAAAGAGGGTGGACAATTTTGAAGTGGGCCACCAATCTCTCCTAAAGATTATTTTTCAAGAGACCCCACTTCTGGTGTGCGGCTTTGCGGGAAGAAGAGAATCTTCGAGAAAAAGTAATTCTGCCTTGTTCTCTAATCGCCCTCAAGTAGAAGGGGTAGTTGAGTTTCAAAAGGTAACCAGAAGGACCGCAACTGCAATTAAAAAGAAAGAGTGGGGCGCTAACTGCTGGAAAAATGGTTTCAGTCATTAATTGGCAACTTTAAGAAGGGACTTGGGGGAAAAGGTGGTTAAGGCTTTGTGTTTCAACCATATTCTGTGCCGTATCCAATGAGGACTTCCATTCCCCAAGGCTTGTCCTTTGATGAAATTTCCGTTAAGAGAATCGGTAAATGTGAAAAATTAAACCGATTTGAGCAGAATCTTTAATTAACATCATGCTCTAGTTACCAAACGTTTCAAGATGGAGTGTTTTCACTTATTAATTCGCCATTTTATTCAGTTTGAATTGGCATGGCATTATATTGTTTAAGAATGAATCCTTTTAAAGTTATAAAATGATTGAAATTTGTTTTATCCATAGAAATGTTTTCTAAATATATAACAGATAGAGAAGAATCTGTTTTATAATCAACAACAATTGTGGTGAACAATGTAATACTTAGATTAGATTGGTTAAAAGTCGTTTTTTCTCATTAATTCCTTGAGGAAATAGTTGTCAGCGTGAAAACTATTTTCCTTCCATTATATAGCTTCTGCTTTTTTGTTTTAACTTTTTGCACTCATATTAAGTTTATACATAGTTGCCATACTGACCGGTATTAATTTTTTTTGGGCGAATTCAATAGGCAGGAGGATAATCTTTTTTTAAGAAGGGAAAAAGTAACACACTTAAACACAATATCTAACATGCTATTTAGACTTTTATGCCTCTCTGAAACCTAACGAATTAACTGAACAATGCTATAGGAGCTGGATGATTCCTTGCTGCTATGGTTGAGGATAAACACACGAACACCTCCTAGAAGAATGAAAGTCTTCGCACGGACTACCATAATGAAAAAGTAGTTCCTATCCTTTAGTAGTTCGAACCTTGTAACATTTCTCTTATTTATTTCCTACTTCATAGTTTAGTGTCCGGACGCTGTGACATCTTTCTTTTCATGTTCCACCTCTAAGCAGTTTATGTTCTTTTCGTCAGGCCTTTTATCTTCTTGGAGGTGTACTGAAACGGAAGAATATTTGGTTGTTGAGAATAGATATACGACCTCAAAAAGCTTGTATATCATGAACTCAATTCAAATTATGTTATCCTTTTTTTTTCAATAATTCAAATACAAAAATTTAGGTAGATGTTTAAGCCGGCTAACTCTGGAACGAAATGTACACGCGTTTTCATGTTGCCTCACCTAAACAGCAAATTGATTGCATTTTTTTTTTATCTTAAACGCAAATCTTTCTCTCAAATATCAAATATTCCAATACAATTTTCCTCCAGTCCTGTCATTGCCCAAGCTTTAGAAGCGTATGTCGAGACTGGTCGGACAAGAGTTTTGTAGATTAAGAAATTAAAATGTGACCACTGGTATTGATTTTTGAATCACGAATAACTCTCTCATGTACAATATTAAATAGAAGACAGGAGAGAGAATCTCCCTGTCGAACACCTGTAAATGTGTCAAGATTTTCTGACAGAGACCCCAGAAACTTAATCTTACACTTTGTATCTTTCAATGTAAGTCGCGTCAATTTAATTTTTCTCGTTTTGAAGGTATTTTAAAAGTATTCATTGTTTCAACAACATAATTTCTATAAATACTATCAAAAGCAGCCTTGAAATCTATAAGAAGATTATGTGTTTCAATGTTAAATTCCATTGACTTCTATTCAAAAAGTCTGATCTTTAGTTGATTTTCCAGCTCGGAATCCACATTGATATTTTCCTATTTGTGAGTCAACGAATGGTAACAACCTGAGAAATAAAATTCTAGATGGAATTTTATAAGTTATACAAAGAAGATTAATGCCACGATAGTTGGCACAGGTCATAGGATCTCCTTTCTTGTGAATTGGACACAAAATGCTAGTATTCCAATCCGTTGGCATAATCTCAGAGTGCCAGATGTCAGTAATAAGTTCAAATAAATTCCTCAATAAGGTAGGATCACAATTTTTTAGTAGTTCTGCTGAAATAAGATCATGTCCTGAAGCCGTCTTATTCTTTAAGTTGTTAATTGCAGCCCTGATCTCCTCAATAGTTGGAGCCTCAACTTCTGTGTATTTCTGAATTCAGGTGCAATTATTTCAACATCCTCACAGTTATCTTTAAAACTAGTGGGCTGCGCCCCTTACTCGCTAACGAAAACCAACCCTAACGAAAGCCAACCCTCGAAAATTGCTACGCAATCTTATATGGTTTGTTTCGCAAACCAAGCTCGCTTCGCTCGCTACTAACTTAGGTACATTGCAAATGCACAAAATTCTAAGAATTCAAAACAATCATTCAAATCCATATAACAACTTTTTTTTTAAAAAAAAATTACATCTTTTTAGTAAATACTAAGTCATTAAAATAAATTTGAATTCAAATAAATGACATGTAATTCGTTAAACCTATTAGAAATGTGCTATAGTATGAAATCTTAAGATAAAATTTCTAAAACTGATATCTCTTTTAAAAGGTTAAATTTTGGCTATAATTAAGTATCATTAAAAAATGAAATAAGTGAATTGCAATGGAAAAACCGGCATGAACAAAACATGTTTTTTAAAAAATAATAACCATGAACGATTCACAACTTTGTTAAAAACATAAGTATAAGTCTTAGAACTTTGACATACAAAAGAAAAACTTGCAGAAACTAAACATTAATTTGCAATAAATGCGTCAATTAAATTCGTAATAAATCGTGAAAAAAAGCGCTTTCGACAAAATACTAAAATAGAGATCTATCGACAAAGACTACTCACTTCTGCCTAGCTTAATAGTATGAGATTGCCGCAGCTGATAGGGTGAATTTCGGACACATTTAGTGAGAATGCTCTCTCTGGTTATTTCAGTTTCCGTTTTTAAAAGCGCTATATGTTGAGCTACCTCAGCTAGATTTGGCATGTGACGTTTTTAGCGGCAATCATTGGTCGATTTTCTAACGTTGCCATTCGGGGAGTTGTAATGAAGCTTTTTTTTGTTGCCGTGTAAGAGAAATATATATATAGATGTTCATGCCATCATTTTAAAATGTCTTGTTTATCAGTAATAATTTCGCCAAATTTGTTTTTGCTTAGACTAGAGGTCTGTTTAAAGTCCAATCGACTGCGGTTAATTTTCCGATAGAATGCTCTGCATTCATTAATGGTTTTCAGATGTTCAACATCTTTAAACAATTCTTCATCAAAGACCCTTCTCTTTTGCCTAAAGAGTTTCTTCACTTCTTTTCTGCATCTATGGTACTCCTCTGCACTATTTCTTGTGTGTGCTTGTATCATATGTTTATATGCAACATTATTTTTATCATTAGCAATGGCACAATCAATATCATGCTAATACTTAGCATGTTTCTTAGTTACTTTACCAATCACGGTATTGGCAGCGTTACAGATACTATCTTTTATACATTTCCATTTATTTTCCACAGTACCGACACAATTCATTTAATTCAACTGTTCCTTTACTTTTTCGCAATATTCCATTTTTAAGTTTATTACAGTCATATTCTCTTAAGGTCTTTCCCTTGAACTTTTTTGCGTTTGATAATCTTGCTCTGACTTTAGCAATAATCAAGAAATGATCTGAATCCACATTAGCCCCACGATAAGTTCTCACGTCCATCAAGTCATGTCTTGCGTCAATTAGTACGTGATCAATTTGATTAGCATAAGTGCCACATGGGGCACGCCAGTAGCTTTATGAATATTTTTATGTGGAAAGGACGTGCTTCCTATAACCATATTATGTGAAGCGGCAAAATCAATTAATTTGTGTCTATTTTCATTGGTTGTATCATGTAAACTAAATTCAACAGTTACGAATTTAAATTCCCTTTCTTTACCTACTTTAGCATTTAGATCTCCCAAAAAAAAATTTTACATCATATTTTGCACAACTGTAGTAAATTTTGTCAAAATTTTCTTAGAAAATTTTCTTTTCTTTTATCTTCAATTGAAAGGGAATTTTCTTTTATCTCCAACTGAAGAAAAATTTTTCTTTTATCTTCAGTTGGTGCATAAGAAAAGATAATACAGAAATTAAAGAACTTACCCTCAATTCTGAGCTTGCATAGTCTAGGAAAGATTGCCTCAAAATCCAAAATCAGGTGTCGTATTCTTTTGCTTATGATAAGGCCAGTGCTCTCAATATGTTTTTTGGAGTGACAACTGTAAAAAGCATGATTCCTTTTATTCAATGTCCCATTGCCAATCCGTCTAACCTCTAGAATGGCAATCAAATCAATATTGTATTGTTCCATCTATTCTAACACCAAATGCAAAGCATTGGCTCTATAGAGAGACAGAACTTTCCAGCTTCCAATTCTCATATCCAAATTTCGTTTTCCAAATCGTTTCCATGAAGTTCATCCGGGATTTTTCTTCTAAGGATTTCGAAACAAGAAGTTTTTACTGGATAGAGGTGTCAACCCTATGCCCAACCCCCAACCTGGAGGGCCAATCCCCTGATGTAATCCCCAGGGGCAAGGTGCCCGGTTATACCCCCAGACACTGGGTACCCATTTTAGTCACCTTTTACGACATGCATGAGCTGCATTGGGACTATTCTTTCACACCCGGTCACCACACGGATAGTATATATGTGCCATTATTATGGAAAGGCACATTTTTGAGTCAGTAAGCTATTAATATCTGAAAATTCCGGTAAACAACGTTAGATCGCGTGTTTTGCTCAAAAAATAAGTCCAGTCTTAAAATTTTTTTAAAGAAGCACACAGGAAAATTATACTCAGTATTTTACAGCTACTTTTTAAATAGAATGAAATTTAATGATATTTGTATTAAACATCATATGAATGATTTGATTTCTTTCAGAAGCGAGACCATGTTAGAGAAAGGAAAAAGCCACCTGCTTCCTTCACGAGGGAAATAAGATGCATTATGTAAGTACCTTTTGAATTTTTTAGTTTTATTCCTACAGAAATCTAACAAGTACTGTACATTTATTTTATTGTTTTATTAAAAATTTTATTATTTATTCGTAATCATTGCGCGTAATCTGTTGGAGGGTGTGTTGCTCAATCGAGCATATTGAATTATCAATGGCAACAGGTATATTTTCATATACTGATAACGTGAGTTATGTGTGCATGTAATTACTAAACTTGACGCCTCGGGGATTTGTAACCCCTTCCAGTGAGGTGAACCGGGTTCGAATCCCAGCAATGGCTGGGCGATACGAATTCCGCATCCGGCTTGCTCCAACCACAGTGCTGACGTGAAATCCTTTGTGGTAGACGGATCATGGGTTAGAGTCCCATTGCCGTCAGGTTGACCGTGAGAGGTTCTCGTGGTCTTCCTCTCCGTGTAACGCTAATGCGGGTTAGTTCCATCAAGAAGTCCTCCAAGAAGGCAAATGTCTCCCAATACTTGATCCAGGAGTTCTTTTGTCTTCTGGTTAGGGTTCAAAATTACGAGACTACGGAGTTGAACATTAGTAGTCGTAAACCCAAAAAACTTGGGTCGGCTGTTCAACGACGGTTATAAGTCATTGTTTTCTGATGATACGTGATGTCATTTTTCTATGTTTAAGCTGTATTATAGTTAATTATTTTTCAGTTGTTTGTTATCTCGAGATGGTACTGTATTTAATAAAAAAAAATTTTAAAACTTCACGTTTCATCCTACGACTATCTACACTCAATATCCACTCTGCGTGTTTTACCAATATAAAAGAACACTTATGAGCCACGCCCCCGCCAACCTTTGGAATATTGGCCAACCTTTGGTCTACAATATGGAATATTTAGTCACGAAGGTTAAGTGCAATTATATCTTCAATTTTCGATGTGACTGAATCTACTAGTGGAGCAGTGTTTTCATTTTCAAAGCTCAAAGATTTTAATTACGTAAGTTAGAAAATTAATACGAAAGTTATGCTAATGAATGAAAAAAAAGCTGGGATTTTATTGCTAATGAAGAAAAACCACTTGATGATAAACCAGCTAAGCGAGACAAATTGGCCTACCAACTCCGAAAACAACGATCGTTCACAACAGTCTAAATGGAAATTGAAAGAAAATATGAATCCCTTTGTTACTAAAGACGGTAAGACACGCTGAAAATGAACTTCGAACCTACGCCGAAAACTCTTTTGGCCAGTCAAGTGGACGACTTTTTAACACAAGAAGAAACCATCGGAATATAGAGCAAAAGAATTACAGAGAAAAATAAGCAAATCGAAGATATATATATATATATATACACCGAAGAGCCATTACATTATGACCACCCTGCTAATAACATGTAGGACCACCTTTAGCCCTCAAAAAACTGCTAGCACCCGCCGTGGCATTGATTCCACAAGGTGCTGATAGGTAGTCTGAGGTATCTGGTAGCAAGCGCTCACCAACTGGTCCTGCGATTCCCTCACATTGCGAGGGGATAGCGTGGCAGCACGCACCAGTCCATGACGATTCGACTCTTATGACATGGTGCGTTATCCTGTTGGTAAACATCATCCCCCGCAGGAAAAACTGTTGCCATGAATGGGTGAGCCTGATCTGCAACTATGTTCAAGTAGCTTACAAACGTCAGGGATTGTTCTATGAGGATTATGGATCCTGATGTGCCCCATGAAAACATTGAGGGTGGTTATAATGTAATGGCTCTTCGGTGTATGTCTATATATATATATATATACAGGGGTCTGTCCAGGCCGAATTTACTACCGTTTAGCGGTACCTTCACAAATTCAACTTGAGGAAAAACGGTAGTTTCACAAATTCAATTTTAGGAAAACCGGAAGTTTCACAAAATACTTTTTCTTAAAATTTTATTTTTGTATCCCTTAAGAAACGATAAATCCATATTTTTGTGTTGATTTTTTAATATAATTTTTAATTTTTCACAAATTATGTCTAAATTTTCACAAAATAGGTACCTCTCAGAAAAGCCTAGACAGACCCCTGATATATATATATATATATATATATATATATACACTATTTTTTAGTACTATTTCGCTCCCAGGTAATTAAAAAAGCATTACCATAGTGATAGTTTAGAGTTACCAATGATAGTTTAGAGATTTTTCAACGTTCCCCAAAACGGAATAAGTACCCTTTGTTTTATTAAAGAATGTAAAATATAAATTATTTATCTGAAGCAGTTTTTAAAATTAGAAGGTTAAAACAAAAAAAAACAAAGAAAAATTTTATATTGCAGAGAAACTTATATTAATACTTTGAAAAATTAATTCTTTATATATAGATATAGAATTGAATTCCACCCCTTCCCTAAAATAATCCCTAACACTATTATTTTTACGCTCGAAGGAATTTTTTAAATAACCGTGCAAAAACGTTAAATTCCCTCTCTTTGTTAAAGGTTAGAAATTTCCTTGGCTCAACGTTTCCATAATAAGACAAGATAACTGCTGCATGTTTCCCCCCTCTTATTTCCCTTTATTTAACTGACATATTGCAGTACGATTAGAAAATTTTAAATAAAATAAAGGCTGTTCTAAAGGGGGAAATGAGCGTAAAACCTTTACCCTATCCCCTCGGGTAGTGGGGGGAATTGTTTTCTTCAGCGTCAATTTTAAAAATAAAAAAAAATAAAAAATAAAAAAAACTGCCAAGGGATTGAAAAGTTCATCCTTATTATAGCTGGCAAGAGTGACATTTCTCACGTAATTTGAATAAAATAAGCTCAAGAAAGATTCGAGAAAATATATCGAACTTCGAAGGTGTTTTGGAAGAAATTTTGATTGAGTCGTTTGGGGCTTAAAATGGTTCAGCCCCCTTGTTATTAATGTACTTGACGCTTTCGGTTTTCCCTACAGCAGTTGCGTTTTTCGTGTTTAACCTTTCAAGATATTTCGTTTTTGTCAGTTCGAAGAGATTTTGGATTTTTCTGAGTTAAGGTGGTGCAAGTTACAAGAATGGTTTTATTTGTTTTTATGGATGATGTATTTCTGCAATATTAAATATTTATTATGCGATAGATAATTAAATTTATATGTATTAATCTCTTTTATATGTTTAACGCTTTGTAAAATTTCGTACGTTTAACGTTTTGACGAAGATGGGGTACCTGTGTCCCTTTAATATATTCTTTTCTGACATCTAAATGCAAACGAAAATGTATTTTGAAATTTTTAATTATAAAAAACAGTCTAATAGATAATTTTAAAAAAAATCCGTTAAAGTATCGGAATTGTATTTGTACTAAAATATAAAGTACCAAAAAAAAAAAATTTGGTTCGAATTTTTTCATTTGTATTCAAAAATTTATCAATAATTGATTTTGTAAATTAAACAAATTTCAATGATGAAGAGCTGTTTCTCTTAGATTTAAATAACTGCAAATTGGTGTTAATTTGAAAAATTACTTTTTGGAAGTGAGCCGTGTTTGGAAGATTTCTCTTTTAAAGCAGAAAGAGACTCCGGTGTTTCATGTTGCCTTTCATAACCATAAATTATGAAAATACTAAATATATAATTTTTTTTTTTGCTTTTTTTGACCTAAATTAAAATAAAATAATGAAAAAAGTGTGAAAAATATTTTTAATAAAAATTCTGCTCCCAGGGGTTATTAAGTAAAACTCTCATAGTTTTGAAAGGATTCGAAAAATGCATTGACAATTATATTTATCATTTTTAATAAATTGAATATGAAAACTCTTGTCGCATTGCAAAGTGTTAGTTCATTATTGACCTATGAAAATACTGCATGAGCGCAGTTAATATAAACTCCTATTTGTGAAAATTGCAACACCATGAAGGAATCGTCATAATTGAATGAAATTTAATGCACAGTTGAGTGGTAGTGGTATAAATAAATGATTAAACTTTCAAAGCAAACAAACAACAACAAGAGATCGAAATCAGTATTTTATGTAGCCACCACGCTCCGCAATAAGTGCTGCTACACGACGTGGCATGGAGTCAAGCAATTTTTGAATGTCTGTCTGAGGAAGAGAATTCCATACTGTTTGTATGCATTACCTGAAAATTTCAGCTCACTTGCGTAAGTCCTTCATGGTGTTGCAATTTTCACAAACATGAGTTTATAACTATGCACTTAATGACCTATACACGAAAATTAAATACAGCAACAGTTTGAAATAAATATTCTGAAGTTGATGCCGAACTTTCAATGCATGATAGCAAAAAACTTGAAAAACTATAATTGTTGTAAATGTATTACTTGAATCAATAAAAATGTTACGTTGTACAAATAAAAATATTGTAGTTACTTAATATTTACAAATTATAATAATGCCAATTATAAATACACAGTTATAATTAATTATATTAAACGTCAAAAACATCTGTTTAAGCTTTCCACTACTTTTTCAGTTATGCGATTTATGAATTTGTTGTTGTTGCTAATTCCCATCTGGTCTGACGGGGTCAGACCAGATCAATGAATCCGTTGACATTCAGAAAATCCGAAACCAGAATGGGAGAGGAATGAATGTCATTCCAGCCCTAAACAGTTCAAGATGTGCTCAGGTGATGCCTGGTTTTGTTGGCATTTAGGGCAAAGAGGAAAGATTTTTTGATTTGCAGAAAATGTGAGACTTTTTAGGTGTCCACTGGCCAGTCGGGATAAGCAGGTGTTGGTTTGCCTATCACCAGGGAGAGATAGAGAGAGTCCTGGTCTTTCTGCTTTATACCAGTAGTGAATAGGTGGAAGCAGCCACTTTTGTTTGTTCTGGATAGTTTGTTTGCGATTTATGAATTTAAATTTATTTAATATTATTAATTTTGCTTTTATTTCATAAATATAGATTTTTTGTATTATATTTATGTTTAAAAAATACTTTTAAAATAAATTATAAACATTGTACACTAACAAATTTCGCAAATGTTAGTAAACCCTTAAACCTTAATAAAGAAAAAAAATTATTAATTCGACAAATTCAAAATGATTGTAATAAAGCTTGGTAAGTTATTTAAATATGTTGCATGTTTAAACAAAATGATGAATACGCATTTCACAAAACTAAATTACCAAAATTGGTTATTTAATACCTTTATCTATCCAAAACATTTCAATATAAAATTAACGTTTCGTGAGATATGTCCATATAAAATTCGCAATACCACTTATATCATAGCGCATTATTTTTTAATTTAAAAGCTTGGAGATTATAACATGCAAAAATATGCGATAACTTTTTATGATTTCTTAACGATCATCAGCTATTACTGGTAATCGTTTTTTTATTATTTTAATTTTTTATCATAAAAAAATAAGAACCGTTAAAAATATCTTTTTCACATCAAAAATAAAATAATAATAATAAAATAAATCCTAAATAGAGTTATTTTTATGATACTTGTTAGCCATTCTTACTGTGATTCATTTATACATCGGCTTCCAATTTTAACGTTTTCCTGCTATACAAACGGAAAAAGAAAGAAGGGATCAAATGCACGGAAGAAAAGCAACAATACAAACCTGTACTAACTCTAGCTGTGCAGTGAAGCTCTTTCACATTTTCCTTTATTATTTTTCTCCGTCAAATCTTCTTGTAAATTAATTTTTAATTCGCCTAAATTAGTTTTCATTATAGTACTTATAGCTCACGAATCTAATTTTTGGATTTAATTTTAAGCTCAAAGAATATTATTTAAAACCAGCATTTCACTTGTTTGTTTACTAACACAAAGTAACACTGGTGCCGTTTTTAAGAAAAATGTCATTTGATCTGATATTGAGAGTGTGTTTGAGACGAATATTCTTAGTAGATAATTAGTCACTGAAATAATTCGGCAAACAAATTAGCCCGTATGTTTTAAGGAACTTTTAATGTTGCAACTTAAAATGTTGTGTCCTTATCATTTTAAGTTGCACATATTTCACACATTTTTTGCAAATTAGAATCAAATCAAAGTTGCCTATTTTTAATCAAAATAAACTTGGCCATCTAATAGCTTTGGTCCACGGTTATATAATAATTCCGTTTTCTTTCTTTTTACCTTAATCCTGTTCATGCGTTAAAAATTGATATTTCTTATAGATTTTATTGTAGAATGTGATTACTATGATCATACTTCTATGCATTTCGATGTAGAGTGTTTTCATTCAGCATATAATTTAGAGAAATGTTAAATAGTTGTTACAAGAAAAATCCCGTATTCATTTAATGATCTTTAATAATTGTTGGAATTGTAAAATTAGTTATATTAAACGAGAATTAATTATTAACTTTAGTTTTGTTAACAAAAATCTAATATTAATGATTTTCCTTTTCACCCACCTATTTCTGTTTTGGACAAAAACTATTACATATTCTGTTGGTTAATACTAAATAGTTACAATCATTTTTATATTCGGTGTCGCACGCAAACATAAGATTTATTCAATTGGATTTATTTTTGAGAAATAGTTATTTATCATGATAATATTATCAGGAAGTTTTTTTTTATTAAAAAGTAAATAATTTTTTTAACTAAAATGTAAATGTAAATTTTCTAAAAATTTTTTATAAAATATAAACATTGTACATTTTTATTATTTTTACATTGTAAATTTTAATTATTTAGAGTGCTTTTAAAAGTGTGTTACAAGTTATTTAGATAGAAAAATCATATTTTTAATTAAAAATTGTGAATTTTATAGATTTTTATAGAAACAAATTAATCTTCGCCGACTTTCTTTTCGACAGTTTTTTTCTTTAAATTTCCCTTTTCCGCACACATTTTTAATTATTTGTAAATAAAATTATATTATGCTTCATTTCTATATATTTGTATAAAAGATTCTTTAAATGATATTGCATAATTTTTGCTGTCACATCTTTACATATTTTTTAACGACTTATAGGAAATTTATTTTTACTCTCTATATACCGATCTATATTTGATTGCGACTAAATCATTCTTGCTGTGTGTATTACTGTAAATAATTTAGAAATGAGATAAATGTATGCGATTAATGAAATGTTAGATAATTTTCACATATTTTGTTTCAAATTTTTGTTTAAAAACCAAACTTTACGACCAACTTAATTCAAGAGTAATTTTCTTCTTTATTTTCTTCACTTCTAAAATAAATGGGAAAACAATGTTCCTAATTAAAATTGCTCTATCTATGTTAAAATGAGATGAAATAATATTTCAAAATGCTTTTAGATGCCTGCCATGAAAATTATATCAAATTTATCGTTAAGCATAAGATTGATACTTTAACACTAGAAAGACTGAAATTTAGTATATACCTATATTGCCCAAAAGCAGTCAAAATTACTGGATTGTAAAAGAATAAATAATGAGTAAAGAAATTTGTTTAAAATTAATTTTTAATATTTTTTATATTATTTGCAGTTATATAACAAGTTATTAGTGAATATTAACAATAAAAAAATTATGTCTTGTACAAAAGTCTAAGAAATTGTGTCATTATATACATCATTGTTTTTCGAATTGAAATTAAAAGCAGTCAAAATGACTTCCTTAGGCAATCTAGTGTTAAACAAGCTAATATTAAAAACCTTGCTAATATTTTTGCCTAAACCAATAGTTATGATAATTAGTGAACGAGCATGAAGTGATATAGATAAAATTGCAATTCCTAGTAGAAGCAAGTAGGAAACTTAGCCCTCTAGTCTTCTATAATTTATAAAAAATTTACAGTTATACAAGGGTTATAAATTAAATAGTGGCAACTTAACCTTGAAACTCACAAAAGGGCGCGCATGCGTAAATAGGGTATGGGTGCGGTGAGGTGGCGCTGTTGCCGATGTGTAGAGTGCAAAAAACAGTCGATTTGCTTAGAAGGGTAGTTGTTGCGTGGCGTTAAAGTGAGGAGTTTCGTTTCCATCGCTCTAAAGCATGTTGTGAAAAGGCTTAATGACGAAAAAAGACGAGATGCTTGAATCCATCGTGCTACTGTCCTATATGGTAAAGCATTTGCTCCAAAGGCTTCCACTAATCCTCGATAGCATTCTGTTGCATTTTTGCCACGGGCAACCTCGATTGTAAGCCACGACCGCTGATCACCTTTTGAAAAAATGCTTTAGAGCGATGGAAACAAAACTCCTCAATTTAACGCCACACAACAACTACCCCTCTACTAAGCTAATCGACTTTTTTTTGCACTCTACACATCGACAACAGCCCCACCTCACCGCTCCCATATCTAATTTGCGCATGCCCGTCCTTCTGTGAGTTTAAAGGTTAAGTTGCCACTATTTAATTTACAACCCTCATATTAAGGCTTCTAAAGCAAAGATCTTCTGAGATTTGTGATTTCGAATTTCTTTTACAGGTTTAACTCATCAACAATGGCATCTTTCAGATTCGACCAATATTAAACTTTAGAAAAATTGTAACTGGGATATTATTATTGTGCGACATTGCACCATTTTAGCACCAAAAATACCATGGCACATTATGCGCTCATTAAAGACCCGCATTTCCCAAAGATGCCGAGGTTTAGAATAAGAACATCATCTGTCTATAATGAGCTGTCAAATGTGCGGCCGGTCTTCATTAAGACGTGATGCTGAGAATCCCTTCACTGTAACCGTTCTTCGGACCTATTATATAAATGGGATGAGGGAGACCCCGACGCCCACTGGGAAGCCCATTAAGATCATTGCTTTCATCTTTTTCAAGTCAGAGTGGAAAATGTCTTTTTGGACTTTTTCGTTCCATTGTTCTGTGTTATGGAAGGCTGACAGTATAACGAGGAAAGTGGAATTGGTTTTGATGTGGTAAAGGGTAGGAAGTATGCTGAAAAATGAGGAGCCAACAACATTATTTTTTTTTCTTTCCTTCAACTTTTTAAGAGTCATTTTCTCTGATAATGTGTCACCAAAATCTTCTGAGAAGCTGATTGAATTTTTATTTTATTTATTTTTTTTAAATAAATGTTTGTTCTGCTCTTTCCTCGTTTATTGAGAATTCTGTCGAGGCAATTGATTTCGCCTGAAATTAAATCTTAATAAGTTGTAAATTTAAATTAATTGGTGTTTTGGAATTTATCAATGTTTAATTTAATTTGCTGCAAAAAATACGAAGGTTCATTCGAATTATCATAAAAGCAGAATGATACTATTGTTTCCGGATATAATAACTTAAAAGATAAGTCTGATTTATTAAAGAAGCAGTCATCGTGATATATTTTTTCGTCATCTAAATTAACGATCTAAATTTATTTTTGATTGTTGTGGGTGGATTCTTATTGGTCAGAAAAATCACAGGATTATACGCAGCTGGCACCATGCCACATTTTTGAGTGTCCAGCAATGAGTGCTAATCTGAGAGAAATAGGAGTCTTGCCGTCATTGATAGACCTTTATGACGATAATATCAAGCAAATCGCAGAAGCAGTAATCAAGACGCATGGAAACATTTAATTCGGCTATGTCATAGACACGACAAAAAAAAATTAAAAAAAACAATCACAGGATAAATGTCTCATGACTTTAACTAACAAAGAAGAGTATAACGCTGTCAGTTATTTATTTAAACTCATGTTTGTAAAAATTGCAACACCATGAAGGACTTCGGCGAGTGAGCTGAAATTTTCAGGAAATGCAAAGTAGAGCATAATATGCAAATGATTAGAATTTCTGACCCGTAGCGCATGCGTATGCTGAGCAGCGCCCTCTGAACGGCGGATGGATCCGAATAAATAGATGGCTGTAGCGAGGCGTTTATGGTTATCGGTGGTTATCTGCTAGTGGTAAACGTTAGCTCAGACGTTACTTATGCCTCTTTGACGAAAGAGAGCGAGATTTCAACAACTTACGGAGTTTGAAAGAGGGAGAATCATCGGCCTTTGTGAAACTGGATTGTCTTATCGTGCAGTAGCCGCTCGTGTGCAGCATAACAGAAGCACAGTGATGCGTGTTTGGAAGCAGTGGACGGACGAGTGTCAGACAACTCGGAAATCCGGGACATTAAGGTTAGGTAGGATTTTCGTTAGGTAATTGTCATCGGAGTAAAGTTGCTTTTTGTCAAGTGAACAGTAGAATGTGATATAATTAGTTAATCTAGTGGTGCCATCTAGCGTGAAAGATGTGAAATGCTAGATTTTTGTGTTAAGCAACTCTGTGGTCATATCATTTGTGCCTGAATGAGATTTTCGTATTCCTATTGTTCAGGTTCATTAATTAAGAAATAAAAAACAAGTAGTAGAAGTAGAAACTTCTCATGTGTTGATGGAATGGAGGAAATATTTGGTTTCGACCCCCATTCAGTCGGTAATGAGATAGATAGCCCTCTAGGCTTAAGTATGTACCCAACTGCAGGGAACTAAGGGGCTTTACAAGGTGTTCACCATACACTTATCATCATAAGATTATTACGCTACCAATTAAAGGAAATAAATGTATGCATTCGTAGTCCTTACCGTGTGGCTTAGCTTCAGCTTTCGAAGAACGTGCTTTCGATTCTCATTGACTGTGAGCCTAGTTGATACGGATAATATTTTAGTTGTTAAACCGTGTTCGGTGAAAACAGAAAATGAATGATTTTTCCCCAAGTTAACTGTTTGAATGGATGGTGTTTTCAATAGAAATGTAAACAATAACAATCTCGAGCTCGGCACCTACTCTAGTTCCGGTTAAAAAGTTTGCAGCTGCTTACTACATGTTATTCTGATAGGCGATGTTTTCAAACGGATAATTTTGTTTTCAATAAAAGAAATAAATTAGATAATTTCTGAGCTCAAATCTGCCATATTTCATAAGATATTAATGTTAATATGTAATTCTGGTGAGTTTAAAGTGAAAATTTGTTTTAGTTTTTTAGAGATATATTGTTAAAAAAGTCGACATGGTTGCTAGATTTTGAATAACTCGCTTTTTTGACAGTCTTGATATGGCCTCTTTCCTACTACTGTTTGTTCTTGTTGCAAGCTGTGCACCATCTTACGTTAGTATTCAACACTTTTAGCATTGTAAACACAAGTAATAAGTAATCAAATACATTGTTTGCAAGAATCTCAAAACACAATGATGCGAAATGGCTTTAAAATACAACGGAAACAGTAACCCGGAAATTTAGGCGGTACCGAGCTTGCAGCGTTCCCTAGTGTAGAAAACACCATCCATACCTTATTTTTTATGGTTATTCGACCGTTTTAGTTGAACATAGTAAAATCTAATATATATAATTCTCATACGTGGCTCCCAAATTTTGGCTGTATTTCATTTCCGCCGGTGGCAACGTTTGCTTTGTTTTGTTTACGTTACTATTTCTCTTACACAGCGAATCGACCAATGATTGCCGCTAAAAATGTCACATGCCAAATCTAGTTGAGGTGGCTCAACATAAAACGCTTTTAAAAACGAAAACTGAAATAACCAGATCCCGGCAATCTCATACTATTAAGCTAGGCAGAAGTGAGTAGTCTTTGTCGATAGATCTCTATTTTAGTATTTTGTCGAAAGCGCTTTTTTTCACGAATTTATGTATTACGAATTTATTTAACGACTTTTGATTTATATCACGAATTATACTATAGCACATTTCTAATAGGTTTAACGAATTTCATGTCATTTATTTGAATTCAAATTTATTTTAATGACTTAGTATTTACTAAAAAGATGTAATTTTTTTAAAAAAAGAAGTTTTTATATGGATTTGAATGATTGTTTTGAATTCCTAGAATTTTGTGCATTTGCAATGTACCTAAGTTAGTAGCGAGCGAAGCGAACTTGGTTTGCGAAGCAAACCATATAAGATTGCGTGGCAATTTTCGGGGGTTGGCGTGCAGGGGGCGCAGCGCACTAGTATCAAATAAATTGTTATTTAACTATTTTTTTTTTCGAGAAATTTCTAACCGTGCACTGCTTAATTTTAATTCGGGTCTAATAATGTATTTTAGTCGGTAGTTCTCATTAACTTGATGGTGTTATGCATTAGTATACATAGCTTAAATCTTTTAATGAATCTTTTTTTTTTGTATTCACGAAAGGTGTTAATTAAAAAAAAATCTTGCAGTGTTAAACCAAACGCCAATTTTTAAATAGCTGCAGACTAAAAATTTTAAGATTTTTCCTATGAAGAAAAACTCATGACTCCATCGCCTAAATTCCATCTTCCACCTCCACTAAAAGGTGATAATTAAAAAAGAAATAAATAAATGAACTATCTACTAGATAGAGTAAACCAACCAGTGAAGGAACACTACCCAGTGAATGAATATTTCATATATATTGATTAAAAATAAGAATTTGAAAGTTTTTCTTTAGATTGATTGGTACCAATAGCTTACTGCCAAACTATAGGAAGTCATCTAGCAATGTTTTGGATTACCTGGTCAAACAGACTTCTCTGTAAAAATTTTTGAATTTGTTATTATCTCTGCAACACCTTGTTTCTTCGAAAAAATTATATGGTGAGTGTTTGTATTTATATGTTTTAAGTGGAATTAATTACATGTAAGAATTTTATTTTTCTCACTGTGAAAAAGAGAATTCAAAATAAAGTTATTGAAGTTACGTTTTTTTTTTTTCTCAAGCATCATAGCATAATAAAGTACTGAGATAAGGGGGTGTTTAATCACTGGATCACCAAACGATGAAAAACCAGTGAAGGAGCAAGTGTTCCTTTACTGTTTTTTTTTCTAAGTTAATGAAAATAAGAGATAAACTTTAATTTTCTTGTACCTTTAGTGATGTTCCGCATCAAAAGAATGTTACAAATACGAAAAACAACTTCTAACCAGTGAGGGAACAGGCATGTTCCTTTGCTGGGCATAGATTTCCCAGTGAATGAACAGTATGTGTTAATATGTTGACACTTTAATTTTCAATTCATGATTACAAAAAAAAAAATTACATTTTCCAAGTATTTATATGTTATAATTTCAAGTATAGGCTTGTTTTTAAATATTTGTATGGCTTATAAATTCATAAAGAGCATTAAAAAATAACCAAAATTAAGTGTTCCTTTACTGGGTGTTCCTTCACTGGTATGAGCTGTTCCTTCACTTGGTCTTCTTACTACTTGTTATTTGAACCTCAAAAACTTTAAAACAATATTATGTAAGTTCTCTACAATTTTTTTTTACATAATTTGCAATTAGTAACAAATATGTTGACACTGTCATTTAACTAAAATTACGAATTTTGAAATTAATATGATTTTTTAATAGGCAAGCGAAGCTTAAGTGTTCCTTCACTGGTTAGTTTACCCTATTTTGCAGAAATCAAAATAAAACGTACTGGACGTGTTATTTGGATCGTGTTCCGCACTAGACGTAGTGCAAGTTTTAAGATTTTTGCACTATCTTACATTACTTGGTGAACTTACAGGTGACAATTGTTCTTTATAAATGTTTTCTAAAATTTAATGTAACAACAGGACATATAGTGTTTTACGTAATGTGTATTTTTGGAAAAAGAAATAAAATGATGTATTCGATTTTACTTAGCTGACTTGGAAAAGAAAATAGGTTTTTTAAAGTATTTCAATTGCATTATTGAGGAATTAAAGTATTTAAATCGTTTAAAATCACAGTTATTTCATTCTGTATATCTTTTTCATTGGTAACATTGTTCTAATGTTATTGTTTGTTTTCATGGATAATGTTTGTTTACTAAGAGCATTCATGCATTTTTTTTTATGCATAATTCTTGTTGCATATATTTCATTAAGCAATTTTAGCGTTTTAAAGCACTTGGAATATTTGAATTAAAAAAAATAAAGTCTCTTTGAAATCTATCTATTGCTTAGTAGTTACAAAAATTTCTTATGAAATCAAAGCATACAATTAGGCTTATAGCGTTCTTTTTTTTTTCCAGTGCTTTTGCAAATTTCCGCTTTTTTTCCCGTCTGCTTCCTTTCTTCCACAATCCGTTTCCATCATTCTATGTAATAAAAACCTCTACTTACTCGAATTTCGAACTTAATCCCGCTTCCGGTTTTAATTTTTCCAGGAAAAAAAAGTGGACTGCAAGCAAACGCAAAAAAATACACAAAGTAAGAATAAAAGATAAATGCTAAAACTTTTGAATTAAGAGGAAAAAATATACAAAGACACAAAGAATCTTAAAGTCGTATTTTTCAAAAGAGGTGGATAATGAGATGCATTAAAATAAATGCGAGCTCCAGAAAAAAAAAAGGTATTTAAACGCAAAAAATGGATATCCCGAAACAAAAGGATTACAGCAAAGTTAATTGTGCTTTTAACACGTTTCTCTTGTTTAATTTTTTTTTTCTTCTTTGGAGAGTTTTGATAAAAATAATATAATACCGAACTGAAGAATTAACTGTGAAAACCGCAACCGTAGCTCGGGGATTCTTTTTTCGAAATCACTGATGGTGATTAAGAAATTTGGACGGTAGTAATTGTCTGGCATTGTTTCTGTCGACAACTTTTATGCATGAAAAAGAGAGGAAAAAATATTTTCACAACAGATTAGGAAAAAACCTGAAAAAAAACCGAAATTAAAGGAGTTCTTTGTCTTAAGAAATGTTTGGTTGAGACAGAGAAAGAAATTTTTAACGTGATCAACTAAAGTAAAAATTACCACATTTTACGAACAGCTTTTTATGCTTTTCAAGTTCAAATGAGCTTCAAACAGGTATTGAAAAACGGTTTTTTTTTTATCCGCTTTGGCGATGATAATTTGTTATCTTTTAAGCTGTATTTAGGGTTCACGAATTTAATTAGGCCTTACTTAGTCTAATATAGCTTTTTTTTTCTATGCAAACTTTTTCGAATTATTGAATTTAAACTGGTCTTTAAAGAAAGTATTTGCATAAACTAATTTCAGCGTATCAAATAGAAAAAGAAAGCTAATACAAAGATCACTATCAGGAAAAAAGGCTACAAATTTGAGAAGAAAAAAGATTTTTGTAAATTATTTGAAAGAGCGTAATTTGTTAGGATTTTTCAAAACATCTGTAACTTTAAATTAAACGCTGCACGACACCATTGTTACAAAAGTTTTGAATTATTTTGAAATTGTGTACATGCGATATTCACGCTTATAAGAAGCTTATATTATTAAAAGTGCGGCTATGCAGTCTAAACAGACCACAGTTTCGATTTTTTTACTTTCTTCAACGAAATAAAATATCAGTTAAGAAAATATTTTTAATTCATTTGTTTTTAAAATAATTTAAACGTGCTTACCAAATTAATATTTAAAATTGTTTTTAAATTTATTTGGTGGTGAATAAACTAAAACAATCTAAATCGCCAAATTGACTATTTGTTTAATGTTACTCAAGCACCTTAGTGGATGGTATCCTATATGCTAATACGTATATTTCAGAGACAGTATTTAATCACAGTTGTTTTTTTAATGCCCACCCAGATCATGTTCGTTCCACATCTTTTGTAGTTTCTCACTTAAATTGCTCAATGTTGCTCACAAACATTTTTGTTCCATTTTTTTTCAGCATTAGTGACCTATTATCTGGGGTGTACGGGGGAGACCTTTATTCACATGACCACCTAGATCCCTAAGCCTTGCGCCATGAGATTTCTTTTTGTAAAGTTACGTCAAAGGCACTATTTATAAGCTATCATCGGTGCCTGAAACACTACAAGAACTTAAGAGGACGTTATACCACGGGAAAAAAACAAATTCTGTTTCACCTCCATGACTAATTTAAAGTATAGAAAAAGTGAGTTCAGGCAGAACTTGAGTAAGCCATTAAGTTTCAATTGCTGTAAAAAAATTAAAATATCAAAAAGGGCGAATAAATTATTGGAAGAAAACTTCCCTGCCTAATCCTAACTTATCCTCTCATAAGTTGTTTTCATTTTGATATTTTAAAATTTTCTTTTCAGTATTTGAAACTTCATGCTTTACTTTATGTTCACCTTCCCGTGGTATAGCATATTCTTAAGGAACACATTTTTGCAGTAGAAAGAATCATTGCCCGTGTGGTTAGATTAGAGATGAGCTGTTGGTGTTTAAAAAAGTTGATTTTCCTTTTTCGTATATCATTTATTGTATAAATAGTTTCGATATTATAAATACTGAAAAATCTGGTATTTCATTTGTTTTAACCTTGTATATCATTGCTAGATGGTAACAATATCTTTACTATTTAAATGAATGTTTTGCGTGAAGAAATCAAACCATCCTCCTGTCCTTTTTTCCCTTATAGTGGGAAAGATGAAGCACTCATGTGTGACCTTATCGTTACAGGACAAACATCTAATCTGTAATCAAGTTTGTTCCACGCCTTTTGTAGTTTCTCACTATCAATTGCTCAATGTTGCACAAAAGCATTCTTGTTCAATTTAGTTTTCAGTATCAGTAATCCATAAACACTGTCTGGGGCGTACGGGCGACAATATTTTCCTTTACTCATATGACCACCAAGGTCCCTCGACCTTGCGCCACGTGATTTCTTTTTATAAAGTTACGTCAAAGGCACTATTTATGAACTTGAGAAATTAAAAGAACTTAGCGCATTTTCGCAGCATTAGGAATCAGTGCCAGTGTGGAACGAACTTTATTGCAGATTAGGTGTTTGTCGTGGGGGAAAAAAAATTGATCTCACATCAAACTTTTGTAAATTAAAATTAACATATCATTTGAAAAAAGAAATTGTCACTCATCAAATCTTTTTTGTAAATGAAAAAATGACATATGATGTGTATCATTTATTTTAACATGTTAGTATAGTTTCGAAATTTTAAATATTTAAAATCGGGTTTTAACCTTGTATGTCATTCCTATATGGTAATTTTATCCTTAATATTTAATGTTTTTTTTCTTTCATTTAAGTAAAGAAATCCTGATCTCATTTTTACCCTTATGGTGACAGAGATGAAACTCTCATGTTAACTCTATTGGAAATAATACAAATTAGATTTATATATTCATTTTCCTTTCTTGTGTCTATTGACTAAGGAGAAAGGAAAGTATACTTTTTAAAACTACATACATCAAAAATCTTAGATATTTTTCGCAAAATTTATGTAAATTATACCCTTTTTTTTCTTTTTTTCGTTACAAATGTTTGATGATGATGATAATCATCTAATCTGTAATCAAAATCGTTCCGCATCTTTGGCAGTTTCACACTATCAATAATTCAATGCTGCATTGATCGTGAGTGGTTTAATGCTGCGTTTATGATCATTTTTTTTTTTTTGGCATATGTGGTCCATAAACAGTGTCTCTTGAGCGTGTGTGTGACAGTGATTTACCTTTAATCACTTGACCGCCTAGATCCCTGGACCTTATGTCATGTGATCGTTATTTCTTTTTATGGGGATACGTCAAAGTCTCACCGAAAACGGAGCCTGAAACACTGCAAAAAAAATTTTTGACAAAATTCTCTGTGTCAATTGGTAATAAAAATTCTAAAATATGCTGTCTAAAAAATATTTTCCGATGACGAAAAAAATCATGAATTTACTTTGAAATTTATATGAAAAATAAATCCCTGATAGTATTCTGATATAATTGTTCACAGCCTTGATAAATTGTTTAGAATAACGATTAAATCCTTAGTAGCTTTTAGATTAAGTGACTTGGCAATTCAACTAAGAAATTAAAGAGAATTGAGGGAGGAGAAAGTAAACTTTCTTAAGACTTAAAACTTTTAAGACTCAAAATTTCTTTTCGGTACAGAGCACATGTCGCATCTGTGGATCACCGAATTGCACTTAAGCCGGATATCAAACTTGGCAGTATTTGCAACAGAGAAAAGGAGCCTTTTTTTTTTTCAACTTTATAAAAAGCTTTTTCTTTCCCTCCTTTGACAATGAGAGTTGATGGTTTTAAAAACCACATTGCTTTTAATCGCGGTTATAAAAAGAAATAATTTTCTTACACACCAATGAATTTGGTGTATGTGATTGAATGCTCAAAGAAAAAAGTGCTGGGAGAACTTTTTCGCTTAATTGTGGAAATTTACTTGGCACTATTATTACATGCCACAAAGAAGTAAAAAAGGGATTAAAGGATTACAAAAGAAAAAACGGCAGGAGTACGATATTTAAGAAATTGGAAGGAATTTTTAAGGTTCTTCAGCGTACGAAGAGCAAACTGGCTATAAAAAGTTTAAAAATTCTATTTAAGAATCTTTGTATTTTTAAAAATAAATTGTCTGTAGAAGGTCATTAAAATTTAAATATTCTTAATTTATAATCTTTTTTTTAAAAAGAAACGTGCACCGAAAAGTATACCAACCAAGTTCTTTGGAAATTAACACTAGAAAGACTGAAATACCTATATTGCCCAAAATGACTGCATTGTGAAAGAATAATTAATGTGTAAAGAAATTTGTTTAAAATTAATTTTTAATATTTTTTACATTATTTACAGTCACACAACAAGTTGTTAATAAGTATAAACAGTAGAAAAAATTATATGTTGTACAAAAAGTCACAAAACTCTAAGAAATTATGCCATTATATACATCATTGTTTTTCTAATTGAAATTAAAAAAAACAATCAAAATGACTTTCTTAGGCAATCTAGTGTTAACGAAAAATTAATCGCCAAATCATGAAGTTGCGATGAAACAACAATTTCTGACAATAAATATTAATAAACATAAAATCAACTTAAAATTTAAATTATTTTGATAAATAAAAGTACGAATTCAAAAGCTCATGATCTAGGAATTCGTAATAAAGTTACTCACGTTAATACACTCATGGACAAAAAAATTAGCGCACCAAGAAGGAGTCATCAAAATGAAATGAAATTTTACATACGTAATGACTACTTAGATATAAGTAAATGATTAGAAAATCAAGGAAAAAGGATAATTTATTTCAGAGAAAAAGGCGAAAGAATGGAGGAGTTAATACCCCGTTGGACCCCTTCTAGCGCGAATGCACAATGCGATACGATCGGGCATTGAGGCACACAAATTCTGTATGATGTCTTGAGACATTTCGTTCCATATTTGCTGCAACCTTGCCTCTAGTTCGTTCAAACTCGTGGGATGCCCAACTCGCCGTCCCAAATGATCCCAGATATGCTCGATTGGAGACAAATCTGGGGATCGGGCAGGCCAAGGAAGGGTAGTAACAGTACGGAGACAGTCTTGTGACACCCTTACCGTATGAGGCTGAGCATTGTGTTGTTGAGAAATGGCTTCTGGGGGCCGTTGCATGAGTGGCAACACATGTGGTTGCAGGATTTCATGGACATACCGCTGGGCTGTCATGGTGCCACGGAACAATACTAGGGGTGACCGTGTATTGTAGGCAATGGCACCCCATACCATCACACCAGCTGTGCGGGCGATGTGTCGCTGTACAGCAAAGGCAGGATTGAGGCATTCACAGCTGGGTCTCCACACGCGAACACGATTGTCATCACTGCTGAGATTGAATCTGGATTCGTCGCTAAAGACGACCTGGTTCCATTCCGCTGCAGTCCAGTTTCCTCGTGCACGGCAAAACCCCAAACGGAGGCGTCGATGGGTGGGCGTCATGGGCAGCACACGTAATGAACTCCGCGATACCAACTGTCCTTCAACCAGGCGCCTTCGTATGGTTCGAGAAGACACAGGGGCCTCTAGTGAAGGTGCTACCTGTGCCTGGCGGCCGATGAGACACTTGGCCGTACGCGTGCATTTCTTACGATGTGGCGGTCTTCTCGACAACTGGTCTGTCGAGGGCGTCCTGAACCTGGTCTTCGTGTACATGACATCTCTCGGGTCCGCTGGTCCCAACACCTCCTAACAACACAATCAGAGCGGCCTAACTGACGAGCTACTCGCCTAGCTGACCACCCAGCTTCCATCATCCCGACGATTCTCCCTCTCTCAAACTGCGACAACTGCTCATATTGTCATCGAACACGGCGTAATGGCATGTTTACCTCAGCTTTTCCTTTGTAATTCAGCACACTCAAACAAGCTTTGGTTACCTCTTTTATACTCCACAGAGTACGACGTTCAACGCCCTCTACTGGCTATACGTATTGCGCAATCACGCTGTTTTTTTAATCATTTGCATATCTCCCCGACATGTACCTTCATTGCAAGTTTCGTTACGATCCCGTAATTATTTCTTGGTGTACTAATTTTTTTGTCCATGAGTGTATTTCCAGTCATGGTTTGCTATGCAATTCTTCTCAATACTTCTGTTGTATCATCACCCAATATATACAGTGTGCAAGAAAAAAAAATTAATAAATACGTAACATTCTGAATAACTTTTGATTTGATGATCGGATCTTCACTTTCTAGGACTCAGTCTTAATGGTTTTAGGGGTGCCCTCAAATATGCTAATTAATTAGTGCGAACGACATTTTAAGTTAAGAAATCAGACAGAAAAACGTACTCTCTCTCTAAATAAACAAACCTTTTTTTACGGCTGATCCGGATTCCAGATTCCCGAAATGTAGGGGGTAGCCGCAAACAACATTCTGATCTTCTGGGAAACATTCCCCTGATCAAACTGAGAAACGTTCTCCAGATCAAACTCTTGGTATTATATTTCCCAGATTGCTGCTATATATTTTGAAAGTCTAAAATCCGAACCCGTTCAAAAAAAAGATGTGTTTATTCAGAGAAAGTACGTTTTTATGTCTGATTTCAAAACTTAACTTTTTTTTTGTAAATTTTTAAGCCACATTGATATTGTTCTTTTCACACTTAGAAGCAATAAAGTTGTTATCGATTGGTATAAAAACTGAAACTGTTGATACTCGTGTCCAAAAACAATTGACGTATCCTTCATACGTAATCTTCAAAGTGTGTCACAACTTCTTCAATTGCTTTGGAATTAAAAGGTATTTATTTTATAGCTTGAATTCTAGCGTTTCGAACCCACTCTGTATTTTATTAAAAATCCGTTCCGATATCTTTCTTCGAATTTTGTTACACCGCAAATATTTTCCATCAGCCACAAAATCGATGAATAACTCCAAACCAACAGAACTGAGAACAACTCAAATATGCTGAAAAGACTCGTCAGATCATTAGATTATCGATCACCTTCTTGTAACAAACGTGGAACATTTTTAGAAAAATGGAATAATAAATAAAAGTGGACGCACAATAACCGCAAGCATCTTGATCGATGGAGGTAAAAAGAACGAGAATTTTAAGTGAAGTCCTGCCTCTCTTCATTAGTGTGTAGGAAATATTTTCCCCTTTTTATTTAGTTTAAATGGGTAAATCGATTATTGAACACATAATCAATATTCTTCAGTTTTAAAAATAGGTGGGGGTGGGGAGTTGTTCGGGATACTGTACGTTGTCAGGATAAAGATTTAGTTAGCAAAGAAATATACAATTTTTTTCCATACCATTCCAGCCACAGAATCAGACCTATAGTTTTTCAAGTAAATAACACTGACTTAAAATAATGATAGATTGAAAGACCAAAACTTCAACAATACGTGAATCATTTTCAGGCAATTCAAGCAAATAAAAGAGTTTTGTGCGGAGATTAAGTTAAATGCTGAGATAGAGTCGGTAGTTGAAATGTTCGACTCCGGATTTTTCTGAAAGACTAAAACTTAAACAATAAGTGTAATTTTTAAGCGAGTGAAAGAGCTTTGTGTGGAGACTAAGTTAAATGCTGAGATAGAGTCGGTAGTTGAAATGTTCGACTCCGGATTTTTCTGGGAGACTTACACTTGAACAATAAGTGTCATTTTCAAGCAGGCGAAGGAGTTTTGTGTGGAGAGTGTTGAATGCACTGCTATGGGGTCTGCAGTTGAAATGTTCGAAATCGGATATTTCTGTGAAGCTAGCTGTTTCACCAAATCCTTGGAGAAAAATTAAATATTGTTGCTAGATAAACGTTATTTTCAAATTATATACAATTCTATTTTTTTATGTACGATTGTAATTAAAATTATTCCTTCTGAAATTACATTTTATGCTGTAACAATACTGGCCTTGCGATAAGTTAAATTAATAAATGAAGTAGATCTAAGTAAGTTTGTAATTTAAGTAAAAGCTCTGTAATATTCATTCGAGAAATATTTTTGTTCACTTAATAATAAGTATTTGTCTAAATAATTTTCATAAGATTAAGAAATATTTTAAAATCTTTAAGACCTAACTTTTTTTTTTTAACCGGAGTTAGAATCGGAACAAATTTTTTCGACTCTGACTCCAGCTGTCTTCGATAACTCCTTGATCAAAAAGCTTTTAAAAACACTTAAATTTAGGAATTTACAGATACGTCATAACAAATTGTATATTTTGAACATAATTCTTTTTCGGAGAACGCTCTCTCTTAACTGCTACTTATGTTTCGATATATTATAAAAGTTTTTTTTTAATTCCCTAGTTTGTCTGTTAACAAGTTTTTCCATTCAGCTCTTCAATTACTTAAGCAAATAAGGTTTTGGAGGATTGGTTAAATACCATAAATCTCTCATTCATATAGATTGCGCCTTAGGTATTCAATTATTGTGAATATTCTTCCTTAAGTTTCTCTTGAAAAGTTGGCAACCGTTTCCAAATTTTCGTTCAATGTCGCCATTTGTGCCACTAATTCCCAAGAGCCAAGTGGAAGAGAACCGCGAAAATTTATTGTCTACCCTCCTCTCACTTGTGATGCGGTCTTGTCCGGTTTCCTAGGCAACCTAAATCCTTATTTTACTCCGGATTTCTTTTCGCTTTTTGACCGCTTTTCTGCACATTTCCAGACACAGTGCATCAAGTCAAACCTTTCAGATAATCGGTCTCTAATAGTTTTAAATTTTGCATTGATACTGCTTAAATTTTTTTTCGTGACATCTTATTTCTGCCGTATATCTTTCTGGTGCTCTTATATACACCACAATAAATGAAAAACTTGCTACATCTAAGAAAGTATCGGTGGTTAGTATTTGTTTTTAGTTCTGGCTTTTAGCAAACCATTCTCAGTTTCTAAGTTTAGAAAAAGTTATGTTTGAATATCTAAAACTATTAAGTGGCAACATTTGACAGAATTGTTTTGTTAACTTCTGACATATTACATATTCAGTTTATTCATCATTTTCTTCTTTTTTTTTCCAACTTTTTTTTGAAATTTATGTATAATTATAAAGAAAACACAAAGCAAAGCAAGGTTTGTTTGTAAAAGTGTGCTAGATTTTTTTCGACCTATAACACTTATGTAGCTTGCTTTGTTTTTAAGTAACTTTACCAAGCATGCATATTATCTGTAATAAGAGATTATTTCAGATGAATCACATCCCAACAATCCAGAGTAATAGTTTTTTTTTTTTTTTTTTTTTTTAATCCAAAGTTTTGAGTATTGCTATTGCCTGAATTCTTTTCTCATTCATTTTTTTTAAAATTACTTTATTACACATTTCATTTGTTAGGAGCAAAATCGAAGTTATCCAATTAAGGATTAAGGGGTCATGAAAGTTAATCTACACAATTTTGAGAAAAATGCCATGATTGTGCCAATGTGGTTAGAATGGCACTTCGGCTGCCTTCTCTTCTCAAGCAAGCTGCAACTAATCGATCTGATTGGGTAGGCTCCAAGCCACCCCTTGGTATAAAATTCTAGCTCTACACTTTGGTAACTGGTGCTATAATCACTGTGCCATCATAGACCGATTTCATTTATTAGATTATTATTGATAGTAAATTTTTTGCAAATACGCATAAGTGACCTAAAATTGTCAGTCATGCTTGAAATTTGTCAGAATCTCACCTAGTTCACTAACATATAAAAAAAAAACTATTTTAGTTTGTAATTCGTGTCAGATCGTAAAAAAGTTTAGAATATGGCAGCTTTAATGCTGGGCTAGCTTTACAACTGTTTACTTCAGCCCAGAATCCTTTAGCTATTCAATTCAATTTTCCGAAAATGCCTTTGTGGCCATTCAATTTTCCAAACGATACTGTTTCTCAAGATAGGCACATCATAACTAAAAACTGAAATTCTTAGAGAATTTATACAGTCTTGCAACATATAGGCTGTATATTTTAATGCTCCCTAATGAAAGTATAAAGTAGTGAAAATTTTCATCTTACTTGATCCTTAAACCATTCCAAACTTCTTAAATACCTATACATGTATAGTTTAGTGTATCCTTCTGTAAGATATCACCTGACTAAGCTATATATCAATCAAAATAGTTAAATGCAGTTTTATAAATACAATTTAAGCAACTTATTTTCTCAGAGATTTTTCTTTCCCCTCCTTTTTAAGGAATGTCATGTAGTTAGTCATTTTTCAAGGTTATGATCATTCTCTTCTAAGATGACGCGTACCATTCTTCAACTGAGTTATGGAAACGCATCAAAATGTGAGAAGGTGTGGTTCTGCTCCCATTTCCGCTTTACTTTATTTTATTTCCGCATTCCCCAATCCATGGGGGACGAAGGGATTTTGAGGTTTTCCTTCATTTCCGGAGATCTTTATCCCGTCCTGATGGGATCCAGAAGAGACGACGTCCCGCTGCGGTTTGCTCTTTTTTCCTTTTCCCTCCTTTTTTCTCTCTCTGTCCGTCTTCTTGTACCCTGATCGCTAAATTTACGAATACGGAGGAAACGTTAGGGATTTCCTCCCTTTATCTTACACTGCATCGAAAGGTTTCCGGAGCCTTGGGGAGGGAAAAGGAGCATAAAAAAGGGAAAAACTTTTTTTTTCTGGAGATTTGGAGCAAAAGAGTTCGGATTCTTTTTGAAACATTGTAAGATAGTCTAAATTGCATTTTATTTTCCTTAACGGTTGCTAGTGATTTTTACTTATAAGACATTAAATAGTAAATGCGAACATTCGTTAGTAAAGCAATACGGAAAATTGTACTTCAAATACAATTGTCATTTGAAATAATAAATTTTTGAGTTATTCAATTAACTAAAATTCTGTAGCAGCCGTCCGGACTGTGTACGGGTCAAGGAACTGACCTTGTATTAGAAAGGTTCTATGTTCGAATCCCGGACAAGACTTGGATGTTCTTTCATTCTCTGTACTATCTGTCCTTACTATGGGAGCAACCTTGGCCCACCTAATATGGTGCTTCTGAAAGAGTGGCTTTCAAATCTGCCCTAATATGCCTGAATTGACGAATGTCTACCCAGGTGGGTATTAGATAAAAAAAAATCTGCAGGATTTATGTTAGCCTTTATTTTCGTATAATTTAATTAATATTAAGGCATTCAAAAGATTATTATTTATTGATACTAATTTAAAGTAAGAACTTAGCTGAATCATTGTTTCAGCTTGAGTCTTTACAAACCTAAACTATACGCAGGGTGCGTAGCGTTTGTAAAAAGTACTTAAAGGTGCTTTTTTGGGGATTTCGTTTTTAAAAACTTTTAAAGGTGCTTTTTTCAGCTGGCGTTTTTAAAAAGTGCTTTTTTCCGAATAACTTTTTTTCTTTCCTTCAGTGATATCTGGTGGATCCCATGCATTTCACGAAAAATGGGGAGTTTGCTACGTAATCATTGACGCGGACTTCATGTCGTACCCATGTTATGACTTGCGCATGCGCACATTTGAAACCGAAACCCGAGTGCTCCAATTCGGATAGAGAATATCAGATCCTTATGAAATGTTTTTCTTTTTAATTTAATTTATTTTTGTTCTTGTTTATTTTATTTTACTTCTAACACTTTTTTTGACGTAGGGGATAGGGGTACTTTTATTCTGAGTTCAGGGTCAAGTTGAATTCACTCGGTGATGCGGGAAGGTACTGATTGTTTTGATTTACGCCCGTTTCTTTTTTGTTTTTTTTTTTAACGCTAAAACTGTTTATAAGAAGTTTTTGTTTTTCAATAATATCATTGATTGAATATGAATTTTTTGAGTGCTTGAAAATTTTTGTAAAGTGCTTGAAAAGTTTTTAAAAAGTGCTTATTTTTGATTCGAAGATTTGGCTATACACCCTGTATACGGTAAGCTTATTTTATTTTTGGTAAATCTTTTTGTTATTTATTAATGAGATGGATCATTGTGTGATAATTTATGACCCAAAAAGTAGTATCACATATTGATGTGGCTATTGGAGCAATAGCTAAGTGGTGAAAGATTCTTAGTTATAAGATACTCTCAAAGTGACTCAAGACGAGTTTTGATCCACTTTGGCTGCTGATAAATGCCAGATAAAGTCTCGGTGTAATGAATAATTCAATCAAGATGGTAGCGTTATTAATGTTTAATTGGATTGAGTTTGAGGAATTCAGAAACTAGAGAGAATCAGATAAATATTTGTCTTAGTTTTCTAATCATTCATGTCTACTTCTATCTGAGTTGGGCTTCAGATTCCATGCCGAAAGATTGCAATATGCGTACTAGTTTATGTGATCAGCAAAGATTGATAGATTCTAAAATTCTTAATTGCCCTTTACCATCTGAAAAGTGGGGAGGAACCACACCAACACTATAACAGTACGATAAATATTGAATTAGGTAATAAAATAATTAGTTACGGAGAATATGATCAGAAGTGCAAAGTGCACTCGAGTCAAAAAGTTAAGTGAACAGACACACTTTTACGGATAACTCAAGAAATAGTGTACTAAATCTAATTAAATTACATACAAAAACGAAAGAAATTATATTATCGAATGGAATTATATGCGATGGTACCTACTCAAAATCACGAGTTAATAGGCATTTCTTTAAGATAATCTAAAATGATGTCTCGAAATTGCACTTGTAGAGGATTTAATGCGAGAATCGACCCTCTCTCCTCTGACGGCAATACAGGTCACACCACGAACTCCTATGCTGTTAATGAGGTTCGCAAATGCTTTAAAACATCAAATCTAAAGTCTTGCAACAGTAAATCATACTTCTCCATTGACGCAATTTTTCTCCCAGGAAGTTTGCTTGAGGGGGTAAATAAAAGCATTCCTGCATCATCCTGTTGCAGACCAAGGGATCATGGAGCTTAAGGTTCTACAATTTCGTGACCAACGGCAAAATTGTGGCAATGGGTCGGCATTGTGCGCAAGGCGTTTTTACTTCTCAGATAAGCTAATACCCATCAGTCAGAAGCTGGGTAGCCGCTTCTGAGGATTGAACTGTAGTTCCTCACAATGAAACATCAGTGCTTTTAATCACTGAGTAATCGCGGCTCGTGAGAGTGGGTAGTTAACTTCGAATTCTCTCCCAAGGGCATCCCAGTCATGTTGGATGGGACATAGGTCTGAGGATCTGATTGCCGCCTCAATCCTTCGATAATATATTTGACTTCAAAGTATTCCTCGACCAGACCAGTACCACGTGGATGTGTGTTGTCATCCATAAAAATGAAGCATAACCAACGAACTCTGAGAAATCTTACATCGAAATTGAGATTTCATTCCTACATCTCAGAAAAATCTGAGGGTACCTTCTTGATGTAGTCATACTTGCCTGCATAGCGGCACTACATCATGCCGATTCACTCCATAACACCTCGTTTTACATAGTTTCCCACTTTCATCATGCTTCGGTTCCCTGGCTCTCTCCATTAGTGAACCTGTCGAGAATCATTCAGCAGACGCACGCATCAGTGAAGAAAACATAAGTCCTCTGTCCTATGTTGATGATACTGATATAATGTTGATGTTGTGAATTTCCCTTGTTGATTGGTCTTGATAATGGGCGTCTATATTGGACGCATGAAACATGTGATTTTTCTACCTTAATTTTTGAAGCTAATGAAATGTCTCAAGTACGTTTCTCCTCTTCAGTTTGGAATTGTTCATTTCATGATTTTGAATTCGTGCCATTAATTTTTATTATCATCGTTTGAAATATTTTGGTGTATTTCCTACAAAGTTTTAATAAAATTTTGATGTATTGATTGAATGTAATGTTTGTTCCATAACTTTTGAGCATGAGTGAATAAATAATACGAGGAAAATCGAGCTTACAATCTTCCTTGGATGAATTGTAAGTGCCTTCTCTATAAAAAATGGTTTATCTCCATTTTTTAAGGGCATTAAATTTGTATTCTTTGGGATGCGATTAAAAGAAATTAGGAATTGTATCGATTTACTTTTGTAAACAAATAATTTTATGTGTTATATTTTAGACAGTTTTAATGAAGAAAAATTCCTTCAATTTAGTTTGTTTAAAGTAGATTAAAATGGATTGAAACTTATTCGAAAGAAATATGTTTTAGCTTATAAAGTTTTTTTTTTCCTTTAACAACTGAAACAAAAGATTTCCAATGTATTTTTTTAAAATTAAAATGCAATTTTAAAAGATATAAGTAATTTTAACAAAATTCTAAATTGTTAATGATGGAAAGAGGTAATAATTATTTGTTATTTATCTAGAGCCAATTAATATTTTTGAAAAGATTATCAGATGGATAGTCTGAAAATAAACATGCAAGGTTCTCTAATATTATCAGCTATAGTCCACAGCATGTCCTATTTTCTCTTTTCTCTAAAATTGATTTCACACTTTCTTCCAAACAAAATGCAGTTTACGTTTTTTCTCACCTCTCTATTTTAAATTAATTTACTTATTTGGTGTCAAAACTTTGGTCCTGATATGTTTGTTAAATTCAGATAGTAATAGAATTAATTATTTTTAAATTCAAGTTTGATTTTTATAAATTTATTATTTTATGTTATTGTGTGTATAGATAATATTATTAAAATATTTTTTTTAATAACATTATTTCATTTATTACAAAGAAAATCTATACTGAATAATGCAAGAAAAAGTGTATTTTTCTTATTTATTTATTTATTTATTTTGTATATTAAAAATATACGTCTTTTTAATTATGATTATATGTCTTTTTGATTAAGAATTCTTAGAAATCATCGTCTCTTAAGGAAAATTTTAATTTCTTTTGGTAAATTATCCTGAATTTTTTAACTGTCTAATATACCAGAAAACTTTTTTTTTGCTTTTTTTTTAAATCCGTATGGAATCTACCCTTAATTTTTTTTTTTTATTTATCCCTGATAAGATTCCTAATTAATAACATCGAAAGCAAACTCCTGATTACTAGTTTTTTTTTTTTTTAGAACATCAAAAATTAATGTTTTATCATCCTTATTATTGTTAACATTTAGTATTTCTCTTTCCCCAACCGTTAATAATGTGTGTAAAATGCTGACATTTCAATTCTCATGTTAACTGCAAGTCTTTCTCCTTGAATTTTAACTTTTGGATAAATTATTGCAGTGTGTCATTTTGCTGATTATGGTAACTGCTGCCATCTGTCGCAATTATTAAACAGTTAAGACTGACCCTAACTATTCTACTTCTGAATTCGAATTCCGGAATTTATTAATTTTTTTCTTTTATTATTATTGTTCTAACTCTATTAAAACGTGTTTATATTCTTTTTTAAACAAACTCCAATAATATCCAAATAATATAAAGAAACGGTAATTTCTAGTTTTGAGTTCAGCTTTTTTATGCTTTTTATGGTGCATTTGTAATACTTTATATAAAATAAATTTTACATTTTAACACTTAAAGAAGTTCCTTTTACTAAGCAATTTTGTTTCAAAAATTTAAATGTCAATTTTAAAAAAGAAAAAATAATCCTGGAAAATTGTAAAACAGTTTGATTTTACACAAATGTAATAAACATCTAAAATAGTCCCCTATACAGTATAAGAAAGTTTTAAAGAGAGTTTTCTGTATATATTTATTAGCTGCTGGTCTTAACGAACAAATGATTTAATAAATTGATTTGTATTTCCCATTCATTTAACTTTCAGAGCATTATTACAACTTAGGTAAAAAATTTGGATCAAAGGATTTATTTCTTAGTAACAATTACAATTATATTATTTATAATCTTACACTATTTCTTATAGTTATGCAAAGTAAAGCTTACGTAAACACAATAATTTTTTAATTTTACAATAACACAATAATTTGTAACACTAGTTAGTTTTTAACTTATAACTAAGTAAAATTTTTCTATTTTTCATAATGTGTACATGTTTAAAACTTTTTTTAACCAATCCAGATTTCAAATTAATTATTTCGAAAAATATGATTCTAATTTTTTTTTTTTTTTTTTGTCGTTAAATGTTTAAACTGTAACTGTCTAAAACTCTATAATTAAATTTATCTAAAAATGATACAATTTTATAATTCATGGATATTTTGCTTCGACAAATACATATCTGTTAAAAAAATTTCATAATAAAAATTGTAAATAAAGTTTTATTGTAGTCATTGATAGGATTTTGATACGATAGCCCTTTGGTTAAATACCTGGTCTCACTATGCTACTGAATATTATACAAATCTATTCTAATTGCATAGATTTCATTTTTTTTTTTTTTTATTTATTTATTTTTTTTTTTATAGTTTTGTTGTCTGATTAAAGTATAAATCCACAAAAGTTTGGTTTTATCTTCAACGAATTTTATCATATTCAAGCTATCAATGTTCTCGGCTAAACTAATGGAGTAAGATATTTTGCTAAGAAATCTATACTTTTCTTTCCTCCAAATGTGATTTTCAGTAGAGAAAAATTTGAATAGCTTATCATTTTATTCTTATTTCTTTATAACCGGCGTTGAACAGCTGACCCAATTTTGAGTTTACATTTATTTATGTACAACTCTGTAAGCTTGTAATTTTGAACCTAACCCAGAAGACAAGGGAACTCCTGGATGAAGCATTGGGCAAACTGACCATCGTGAAGGACTTTATTGGTGGAACTAACTCGCATTTGCATTACACGAAGAGAAAAATAATTACGAAAAACTTCCAAAATTCATCCGACGGTGAGGGTATTCTGACTTATGGTCTGTCTACCACTTAGGATATATTATGTCAGCTCTGTGGTCGATACGAGCCTGGAACAGAATTCGTATCAACCAATCACGCTGGAAATCGAACCTGGGTCACCTAATTGTGAAGCGAAGGCTCTGTCTCCTGAGCCAACGCGTCTCTGAATAACTTATTGTTTTATTTTATAACCGGTGTTTTCGACCAAATTCTTAGTTTACGACTATCAATGTTCAAATCCGTTAGCTTGTAATTTTGGACCGGAAGATTAAAGAACTCTTTGATTAAATATTAGGTAAAAACGCCTTCGTGGAGGACTTTTTTAATGGAACTAACCCGCATTTGCTTTACCTGGAGAGGAGAACCTTCCAAATTTCGACGACCAGACGATTCTAACCTATGATCTGTTTTACGTAACCTAGGATGTTTTACGTCAGCACTGTATCGTGGCGAGCCTGGAGCAGAATTCATATCAACTAGTCACAGCTGGCATTTGAACCTGCGGCACCTCGTTGGGAGGCGAACGCTCTATCTCCGAGACTTTGAATATATTTGGATAATGACTTTATTTATGGTTCAAAAGCGTTTGAAATATTTGTTATATAGTTTGTCTAAGCTAAGAACTCCTCCCGCCACAAATTCTGAAGCCGTCTGGTGCTATGGAAACAAGAATGGCGCATTTTAGGGAGGGTAGTTTCACTCTAGGACTAACACAATAGACCGAAGAGATTCCAAAACAATGACCCAGCACCCCTACTTGAAATAGTCATATCTCGTTACCATGGTCCCTGCCACGGGTCCAGACTAATGTCTGGAAGAGTTCTTATTTTAGACAAACTATACTACTCATGAGAAGAGGATTCGATGCAGCTTTTTTTTTTTTTTTTTAACAGTAAATGCTTACCCGGACGACATTTTGGACTGCTTGCAATTATCCCACAATGACTTAAATAGAGATCCTCTAATCAGGGCCGGATTAACCTATAGGCACACTAGGCACGTGCCTAGGGCCTACGAAATTCAGGGGCCTACGAAAAACTTGGGAGAAAAAAAATTGTTAACAAAAATAATTTAGTTTTAAAAACAATAAGTGTATTTTGCACAAAATTATGAAGATACAAATAAAAATATAATATTTTTCGGTAATAAATTATTTTGCAGAATCTTATGATATAATATATTACTTTTTTGGATTCAACGAAATCTTGTATTATGCTGTCGAATTCCAAACCACGCAAAATGTCGTATTCAATAGACATAAGGGCGAGCGATGCCAAACGATCTTGATTCATTGTTGAACGCAAATAATTTTTTATCAATTTTAATCTGGAGAAAGATCTTTCTCCTTCTGCATTTGATCCAGGAATCGACAAATATATTCTTAATGCAATGTGAACGTTAGGAAAAGTATTCACAAGTTTATCTTTAACATAGTTATCGATCGAACTAATCATAATGGTATTATCGAGATCAACTGCAATATCGGCAGTATGTCGGTATTGCAGATAAAGTTCGATAAACAGATTTGTAAATTAAAATCCATATTAATAAAAATGTTTAAAAAAAATATGCAAGAAAATTTTAGCATATATTTTGAAAAGAGGGAAGGAGTGGGGGAAGGAAGGGAGAGCCCAAAAACGGCTATGCCTAGGGCCCACGAAAGGTATAATCCGGCTCTGTGCCTAGGGCCTACGAAAGGTATAATCCGGCTCTGCCTCTAATGATTTTTGACTTTTTAGAAGTATATAATGTCATGGAACTAGTCTAACTATCACTAGACATAGAATATGTGACAACAAGCAACACGCGTTTTAAATGCATGAAGTTTACCTCAATGATACTTTGTTCATTTGAATTTATTTTTTATTGTTTGAACAAACACATTGTTTGTTTCGTTAGAACGTGTGTCTGTGTGCTTATCTTACACTAACCTTTGTTTCAGGCATTCTTTCGGAGATTGTAAGAAGCCTCTTTGGGAAACTGTTCTTTACGTAGAGAAAATTCTACGCCAGCAAATGAATCTTTTGGTAATTTATATTTTTTTTATTTGATAGAAAATTTCTGGTTTTGGTCACATGTTGCATGGATTATCAATAATCATTTAAATATCAATAGTTACTTTGACATAATACGCGTGATATACAGTCTAAAACAAAACTGCCTAATAGTGACCAAAAACCTATAATTTTGAAAATATCTAAAGCTGTTGCAACTTAAAATGTGCAATAAATGTGCACTTATTGTAATTAAAAATCATCGTTTTTGCTGATATTTACCTTCAAGTATTAGTTCAATATGAATTGAAATCCCACAATTCTCTATCTTTGTAAGATTATGTTGACAAGTTTTAAAATATATAAGTATGAAAAAAGTATATTGCATAAACTCAAATAATATCTTTAAAATTAAAACAAAACCAGGCAAGCAGCTATTTTTTTTTTAAATATATGTATCAAAGACAAAATTTTCTGTTAAATTACAGTATCATATTTTTTTTTTCACTGTTAGTTTTAGTTTTTGCCATTTTCTTAACACTTAAAACTACTCTATATTACTTAATTTTGGATGACTCAAGACATAAAAGATAAAACGATGGATTTTTTTAATAAATAAATTTTAATGACTTAGATTCACATTTCATAACAGTTTAATTAGTAACAGTTTATTTTGCGTTGTAGTTTGTTGCAAAATTTTTCCATTCTTTAAATGAAACTTCACCAAATCTAGCTGTGGACAGACGAGTTAGGGGAAATTAACAGAAAACTATTTAAAAGCCCTTTTTTCTCTCTATCTATTATTTTAGGTGTTCTTAACAGATGATTTATTATAGAGCATTCATGTTGTTGCATTATTGCACTGTATCTTTCAAAGTGACTTAGCTTTCTAAGATAGGGAGCAAAAATAGACCTTGAAAAATTCTATCTTCTTCTGTATAAAAAATTTAAAGCGATAAAAATTATGCGTTTAGTAATTGGGAATGTGTAATTTAATGCTGTGTATTTGGTTATAAGACTTAGT